>NC_051157.2:71030254-71162178 GCF_013339745.2 Dermacentor silvarum | reverse complement strand
CCTCTTGACCGGTTACATATTAAACATGACCACCATACGAAGGAAAGGGTTCGAGTGCCCGAACTGTGGAGACGCGCCCTCTACGTTCGACCCCTTCCAACTAAGATGAACAAGGAGGACCATAATGGCCGGCGCCAGGCGCGGACGGATGCCCTGCACCGCCACTATGGCTCTAAGAAACACGTATTCTACGTCGATATTGCAGGTCCAAACCACACCAGGGGGGGATGGTACATGGCTGCAATCATACACGAGGAAAGACAAGTGGACGGCCTCTCGTTCAAAGCACCCAGCTCAACGCACGCGGAGGAGGTGGCGATCGCCCTCGCAGCCTCCCATCCCGACTCTAAATTCATCCTCACAGACTCCCGCGGAGCCTGTCGTAACTTTCAATTCGGATGGATCACTCCTCTCGCTGACAAAATTCTTCGCCGCAGTATTCGCGACTGCGACCCAACTCATCGCTCAATCATATGGGTCCCCGGCCACCAAGGCATGCCAGGTAACGAAGCCGCCCATGAGGCAGCCCGCGCACTCACTTACCGGGCACCAGGCATCACTTGGGAGGACCTTGACCCAGATCACAGCCCTCTTCTTTCTTTTAAAGATATTACTGAGCACTATCGTGCCGAACACCGGCGTTACCCGGTTCCTATGAAGGGCTGGGTAAAGCTGGCGAACGAACTCTCCTTAGGCTCTTTACAAACACTCTGCTGTGCCCGGCGGTTCTCAAGCACTTTAATCCTTCTTTTGACGGCCGCTGCTCATTCTGTGGGGAGGTGGCCGACACCTTCCACATGGTTTGGGCATGCCGGCAAAATCCTTCTCTCCCCCCCATCACCCCTTCCCCTACCCGAGAGGACTGGGAGGCGGCCCTGCTCGGCTGCCAGGAACTATCGGCCCAACAAGCCCTAGTTCGGCGGACCTGGGCAGCGGTCAAGACCAACGGGGTCCCGGAATGAGGGACTCCGCCCAGTATTGCAAGGGGCACGACCCACTAGAGGCCTCTCCCCCAGCACCTGTCTGTATAGATAGACCAATAAATGCTTTTCACCACCAGCAACAGTCACCAACGCCGCACGCATTTTGAGCGAACGCGGGCAAAACGCCGATGGCGTCGACAACAGTTCTGCGTGTTGCCGATGCTGCCGCATGTCCAAGTTTATACAGCTGATAAAGCTAATATCATTACTCTGTATAGCTCTCTACAAGTTTGCTATCGCAATTGATGCTTCGCCTTTCAGGTGAAACTGCGACAACTTTTTTTGATGACATTGTGACGGAATGAAGAAGCAAGTAGAGAAATGTATTTACAATATGTACACGATTGACAAGGATTGACACAACCGGCCAGTCACTGAAGCGTCGTTTCTTCAGCCCCAAGCTCGTGCTGTTCTTCCTCAATGTTGTGCAGAGCAGTGTAACATATTTCCGCCCGGCGTGGAAGTGCCGTCCCGGTGTTTTCTATGTAGAAGAGGAATGGTAGCGTTTCATGCGGCTGACATGAACGACGTCACGGGAAGTCTGGAGGGAGCGAGTAGTAGAGTAGCGAGTAGTAGAAGGACCGGAGTAGCGAGACAGTTTTTCAGAGAGCCCGACGCGGTGGGTCGGAGACCATAGAAGGACAAGATCCCCGGGAGCATAGTCAGCGTCACGGTGACTACTGTCATAAATGCTTTTCTGTTTGTTCTGAGAAGCACAAAGGCGACGGTGAGCAACTTGGCGTGCTTCTCCGGCTCGGGCAATGACGTCGCAGGCATACTCAGACACGGACGGGTAGGCAGTATTGTGTCGAAACGCCATTCGAGATCGCGGCCGTACAACAAATGAAATGGCGAGTAATCGGCAGTGTCGTGGCGCGAGGAATTGTACGCGAATGTGACAAAAGGGAGAGCAGTATCCCAGTCACGATGGTCATCAGACACATACATGGAGAGCATGTCCGTTATTGTTCGAATAAGCCGCTCAGTAAGACCGTTCGTCTGCGGATGGTATGTAGTAGTAAGTTTGTGTTTGGTAGAACAGGAGGGGATCAAGTCGTCCACAACTGTAGAGAGGAAGTAGCGACCCCGGTCGGTAAGAAGTTGATGAGGAGCGCCGTCGTGAAGAATGATGTTGTGCAACATGAAGTCGGCTACGTCTGTTGCACATGAGGTTGGAAGGGCTCTGGTGATCGCAAACAGAGTTGTATAATCCGTTGCCACGGCAATCCACTTCTTGCCTGAGGTAGATGTGGGGAAAGGTCCCAGCAGGTCTACACCAACGCGAGAGAAGGGCTCGGCAGGAACGTCAAGAGGTTGGAGTCGACCAGCAGGGAGCACAGACGGCTTCTTCCGGCGCTGACATAACTCACAAGAAGCAACATAGTGGCGGACAGATCGGTACAGACCAGGTCAAAAGAATCGTCGCCGGACACGGTCCCGCGCACGAGATTCCCCAAGGTGACCAGAAGTTGACATATCGTGCAGCTGGGACAGAACAGTGGTACGAAGATGGCGGGGAATAACAAGCAGCATCTCAGGTCCGCTAGGGTGCATGCTGCGTAGATGTAGAATGCCGTCCTGGAGTACGAACAAGCGAAGGGAGGGATCGCTTGACCCAGATGTGAGCTTGTCCATGATACCACGTATGGTTGGATCTCGGCAGTGTTCGGTAGTGAGGTCAGCGAAAGCAGATAGCGAAAATACAGAAGCAGAAGCATCGGTCGCAGGAACATCAGGAGGGTCGACTGGATGGCAGTACAAGCAGTCAGCATCTTGGTGTAAACGGCCGGACTTGTTGGCAACTGTAAGCGTAGCGCCCAGCGCCCTGGGCGACCAGTAGGGTCTTTCAGGGACGAAAGCCAGCAGAGTGCATGGTGGTCTGTGGTGACTTTAAATGGCCGACCATATAGGTAAGGGCGAAATTTTGCCACTGCCCAGACAAGCGCAAGACACTCACAATCAGTGATGGAATAATTCCGCTCAGCGGGAGAAAGCAGACGGCTGGTGTATGCAATCACGCGGTCGTGACCTTGCTGACGTTGGCATAAAATGGCACCGATTCCATGACCAATGGCATCAGTGCGGACTTCTGTTGGAGCAGACAGGTCGAAATGCGCGAGGTTGGGTGGCGACTTCAGGAGAGATATAAGCTTCGAGAAGGGGGTTGCCTGTGCTGGGCCCCAAGAAAATGAAACGTCTGCCTTCAGAAGAGCAGTAAGAGGACGGGCGACTTCCGCAAAATTGTGCACAAAGCGGCGAAAGTATGAGCACAGACCCACGAAGCTCCGGACATCTTTAGTTCACGTTTGCACGGGAAACTTCTGTACAGCATGAACTTTGTCCGGGTCTGGGCGCACGCCAGATGACTTAACAAGATGGCCCAGAATGGCAATTTCTCGGCGGCCGAAGTGGCATTTAGATGAATTATGTTGGAGGCCAGCATTGCGAAAAGCAGAAAGAACGAGCGAGAGGCGCTCCAGGTGGGTGGCAAATGTAGGAGCAAAAACGATGACGTCGTCTAAGTAACAAAGACAGATGGACCATTTGAGACTATGCAGGAGTGTGTCCATCATGTTTTCAAATGTAGCTGGAGCATTACATAAGCCTAAAGGCATGACTTTGAACTGGTATAAGCCGTCGGGCGTTATAAAGGCTGTCTTCTCGCGGTCCATGTCGTCAACGGCAATCTGCCAGTAGCCGGAACGAAGTTCGATGGAGGAAAATTGCTTCGCACCGTGGAGGCAGTCGAGGGCGTCATCAATGCATGGTAGAGGATAAACGTCTTTCTTGGTGATCTTGTTGAGGTGTCGGTAATCCACGCAGAAGCGCCAGGTGTTGTCCTTCTTTTTAACTACAACGATATGGGACGCCCAAGGCCTGGATGACGGTTCGACGATTCCTCGAGAGAGCATCTTCTCGACCTCCGTGTGAATGACTTGTCGTTCATGCAAAGACGCGCGGTATGGTCGCCTGTGAATAGGGTGTGCGTCACCGGTGGCAATACGGTGTGCCGTGAGAGAGGTCTGGCCTAAAGGGCGACCGTCAAAAATGTCGCTGAACGAAGCAAGCACCTGGCGTAGCTGGTCGGCGTGGTGAGGCGGAAGATTGGGAGCAATCATGTTTTTGAACTCAGAAAAGACAGCCTGCAAAGAAGATGAAGAATCAACGGGAGACGACCTAACATCAGCAGTCAAGGCTGATAACTGGCAGTCTTGGGAGGAGGACAGCGTACCCAAGGCTATGCCTTGCGGTAGGACGTGGTCCCCAATTGCGATGTTGACGAGAGTAAGGCTGGTGGAGTTGTCGGTGATAGTGACGACGGAGTCAGGAAATAGTATACCGTGATGCGCAAGGAGGACGTCCGAGAGAGGAGAAACAACACAGTCACCGTCAGGCACAAGTGTAGCGGGGGAGATGAGGACGCAAGTCATGGCTTGTGGGGGGAGTCGAATGTGCTCGGCGGAACACAGTCTGCTGGAAACTTCCTCGGGTGGGTCAGGGCAAGGCAAATCAAGTTAAACAAGTCCAGCGGAGCAATCGTTAAGTGCGGAGCGAGCGGATAGAAAATCGAGGCCTAGAACAGTAAACAATACAGATGTTTGGCGGCCAGCGACACCCACGCGAGCGGAACACATTCCTATTGTGGCCAGTGTCCTTCCATCAGCGACTCGCACAACATAGGACGCCGCAGGTGTCAGGACTTTAGTGAGCCGTCGACGACGCTGGTCACTCATCACAGACATGTGCGCACCGGTATCAAGCAGAGCAGTAATAGGGACACCATCCACGTACACATCAAGTAAATTCCTATCCGTTGTTAAGGTCAGTAGAGGTATTGCAGTCCGGGTTGTTCTAGCAGCGTCACCCCTCGGAGCTGCACCCGTCAGTTTTCCCTGTAGAGCGCTGGTACATTGGGGAAGGAGAACGGCGAGTACTGGGTGATCGAGACAGGTGACGTCGTGGTGATGGTGAACGACTCTGCCGTGTAGATGCGGACGCCTGAGTAGAGTAGTATGGCTCTGTGGAATCTTAAGGTGGTGGACGAGTACCTGGTGAGCGGCGGTAAGGTGGGAACGCAGACTGATATTGCGATGACGTCCAGGTATTGCGGCAGTGACGGGAAATGTGGCCAACACGTCGGCAGTTGAAGCAAATCGGCCTGTCATCGGATGTTCGGCATTCCGCTGGGTTGCGAAAAGGCCGAAAGGGGCACTGGCGTCACGAAAAAGGAATCGTAGGAAAGGCGTAGGTATCCGATCGGTTGACGGAACAGACAGACTGAATGCAAGGATTCGCCAACTCTTCGCGTACGACAGACTGCACAAGGGAAATTGTCGGTCGAGGAGGCTGCGGAAAGGCTGCGGTAGTACTGGAAAGGTGCGCGGCAGTATACATATAGCGCGACGGTGCGGGAGAGCATGACGCCATACCAGCTGTGGCGGCTGCGATAGCGCGGCGGTGGCGTGATGGCGCGGCGCACCTTTCCAGTACTACCGCAGCCTTTACAGTACTAGCACAGATGACGTACACGAGTATAGTCCTAACTACAACCAAGTTTAAATCTCGACATAGCGAAGTTCAACCTAGCTACAACCAAGAGACGCAATCAATCGGCCAGCTTCGCTGTGTCTTGAGCTTTGCGCGGCCTAGTGCAAGCTGTCGCCTTTTTTTTTTTTTTTCCTCTGCACAGTCTTGCCATAACATCGTGTGAAAGTGAGTCCAGTTGAAACCTTTCGCTTTGCGTCTCACGATGATAGCACTCAAGTGTTCCAACTACAAAATGGCAGTTATGCGCTACAAGCACACGTCGCCCAATAAAAGAATATCTTGCGGTATCGTTCCACTACAATAAAATGCCAGGTTTTAAAGTAATTAAATGCTACGCGATTTAATTGAAATAGTGCATACCAGTGCGAAGACAGAAGGATAGCGAGCTCAAGGTGCTGCTTGGCGGCGATCAGTGTGCTCCAGATGCGCCTTCGTGCCGGAGGGTCCACAGCAGCCGTCGGCTCGTCGAGCAGCACCACGTTCGGGTTGCCCACAAACGCGACGGCCAGCGACAGCTTACGCCGGGTGCCACCGCTGCGTGCGTCGGGTCTCAATGAGCGTCTTTCGTAAGCGTCAAAGGTGCTCGCGCAACCCGCTACGTGAGACGTGGACCCGGTGTAAGAAATATATTTCTTACAGCGCGGGCGTGGAGAACCTTCCGCGCGAACCGAGCATGACACAGGCGCTTTGGATGTAGTGAAAATCAACCCACGAAATCGCCTGAGTTGGAAGTTGACGTGAAATATCAACGTACAAGAACAAGAGTGATCAATATTGGGCTTACCGACGGAAGCCTCAACCTGGAACCAAAGTTTCGACGAGGAAGCTTGTCGTCACGGCTTCGTGACGAAGACCTTCCCTAACAAAGACAGTCTCCTTGTCGAAAAGTTGGCTCTCGGCTGACGCTTCCCCTGTTCCATCACTGTTGATCCGTTCGCGCTCAATCTTCCTGTAACTGTTTGTCTTGTAAAAACATTTGCGGAAATGTGGACACATGAATCGCATTCTAGTGAATGTACTCTTTCGCTACTAATATACATTATACCTAGTTCCATATAATAAACTAGTCCAATTTTCTACCCTATAGTTTCCCTGTTGCGATATTTTCAGTCATCCCCCTGTTCAAATTACTGCGATCATTGAACGAAAAGCAAATTCGAGCTTCTCCGGATATAATCAGCGCCAAAGTAGAATCCTTGTGCGAATGTATCCTCGTAGCATGAGACAACGTCACCTGTAATGCCAACAAACTTTCTACGGCACTGCAGCTAAAACAGCAAAACAAAAACACGCTGTTTCACACTGACACTTCCTTTGAAGTCAACAGCAGTTGCCGTGGCGCCAGCGTCTCTTTTGCAGGGTGGCACTCTGCGTATGTTGTAGTACAGCTATAAAGATGAACACTATAGGCAATGCGTTCATCCAAAACAAGCGAACCAAGCACGCGCGCGGCGCGCACCTGTACGTGCCGACGGTGAAGTCGGCGTACTCGACCATGTCCACGAATTCCAGTGTCTGGTGAATGACGTCGGGCACGCTCTGCTCGCGAATCCCGCGTAACCTGGCAAATAGCGCCAGCATTTCGCGACCCGTCAGCAGATCAAGGGCCACGTCCGCCTGGGGGCAGTAGCCGATGCGTGCCTGGTACTGTGGCGCCGAACGAGAAAAAGGGCATTTCGATTAAGCATCATAAGCAGATCATGATTACTACTAGTCACACCCACCGCCTGCAGAAAAGAGTTTTTAACCCTCTTCCCGGTGGCTTCTCGCACCCTAGATAATGTTTGTTATCGCCGCCAGTGCTGCTGGGCGGGAAGGTGACACGTGCTTTAACCATGTGAACAAGTTAACTTAAGGTATTCTCTTTACTGCAAAACGTGATCTACTCTTCTTCTGGCGCGAAGGTTCCCAGTGCAACCTTCCAGCAAGTATATGACGGGTTGCTTGCTGCCCTTGCATGTTGCTTGCTGGTCGTCACGTCACCCTCTAAATGTGCGCCAATTTCGAATTGTTCAGTGCAAGTTCAGCATAAGAGTCATTTTCAGCTTATCAAGTCCTTTATCTATACAAGTGACCACCCCACACTTGTTACGGCTTGTTCGCACACTATTAAAGCCACCACGATAGACACACCGAGCTCAGAATAACCCCAAAGGGTATAGGTGGTAGCCGCGCGTTGGCCACACCTCCCAGCTTTCGGACCACGTTTGCAATACAAGGCCGCGACGGTTACCTTTTTTATTATTCCAAAGCTGTCAACAAGAGGCGCAGCGTAGGTCGGCGCGGTCGTGAACGAATGAGCGTGAATCTGCGTGAATCAGCTTGCCTTGCTTCTCTTGGTCACCAGGTCGGCGTCGCTGATGAACGCGTTTCCCGCGGTGGGCCTAAGGTCACCGGTGAGCATGCGAAACGTAGTGGTCTTGCCCGCGCCGTTCATGCCCAGCAAGCCGAAGCACTCAGTGCCTTCGCAGTGCGAACGACAGGCCGTGCACCGCCTCCATGGTGCCGTAGCTCTTGCTCAGGTTGCTCACTAAGAGCGCGGCCTGCATCGTAGTAACCATCCATTGTATCACGATGCCAGACTAGTATCCAATATAGCTCTTTGCACTTCTCACGCCATACACGATACTTTCAAGAGTACACAACTGCAAGGAATCCTGCCTTCAAGCGCTTAAGAACACCCAAAGTTGTGTGCAAAAGCGGCATGTCAATTACAGCACCATTAATTAGTGCTCGTTCGAAAAGCTTCACTACTGTTCAGAGCACCGAAAGCATTGCAGAGCAAATACAGCGTTATTTCAACAGCAAGTGGTTGCTTTCAAGGTACCGAAGGACCAACGTGAAAGTAAATGTTCGTTCCGCTTTCAACACAGCCTTTATTACGTTGTTAAGCTGAGATAAACACAGCACGACAAGGTAGGTACATTCTTCAACACCAGAGCTCAACCAACTTAAGAATCAGGAAGCGAGATTTTAACTCTTATTTCTGTAGCAATCGCTTAAAGTGTTCCCTTTCATATCGGACTACATTTTGCGGTCTTCAAGACTGTGTCGCAAATCCACGTGCCATGCAAACGTCATCAGTCAAAGCAAGCAGCTGCGCAAAAAAATATTGCTTTCTTGCTCCGCAAGGGCACAATTTCAATGGTCTGTAGGTAGTGGTGTGATAAATGGTGGGTGACCTTTTGCATCTGTGCTCGATATAAGGTTAATATCGAGTAGAAAGGACTTTCAGCTGCTTGAGCTTCCCTCGACTTTTCCTTGTCGCAATTTAAGTTTCCCGGCTGCAGCATGCTTTACTCTCAGCTTCATACGAAGACGCGAACAAGCGCTCATGCAGGCCACAGAATGGCGGCCACACGAAACATCTCTTCAACGTATTTCTCCGAGTCTGTTCTACGATTTAAACACGTCTGATAACACCTTAAGGCAAACTAGAGGCTGTGCAGAAAGACATTTCTAAATATTGTAATTATTAGCCACCCGTGGAGCGAATATTGCCTGCGATATCCGTGCTTAGCACCTATCCTCATAAAACTTCTTCCTTTGACTATGTCTGGTGATGTACACACATTTCTGACCACTCTGCAGAGTGAAAGGCTTCCATTGAAATACAGAGAAGCTTTGGGTTCATCTGCATCAGCCTCATTTGATGCCGGCGTTCGGGTAAGGCGCGGCCCTTACTGCTAACTTGTAGGGGTGGTGAAGCCTGTCAAGTGGTGTATAAATCGCTGCTTTTCTCTCATCATCCCCAGTTTGTTTGTATGTACAAACTGAAATAAAGAATTGACTTTTGAACCAACATATATTGTAACAGTAAACAAAAAAAAAAAAGAACGCGCGCTTCTTCATTCCAAACTAATATATATCCGTTCTCCTTGCGCTCTTCTCCGTAAGCGACTTAACCTGCTTTCGCAGGATCTGCAGACAAGCGTGATACATACCACGTGTTTGCGTGTAATTGTTATGTAGTTCGTGCCTTATTTATTTCCTGCCACTGCCTTCTTTTTTAGGTCGCTTGGAATATAGCGAATACGGCATCAAATTGCTCAATGTCACTAGAAGAGTCAGCTCGAAGAGGTACCCATGAACGCACATGACATCCTTCACCATTGGTTGCATCGCTTGCATTGGTTGCACATGACATCCTTCACCAACGTTCACCATTGGTTGCAGCCTCATCTTGTTCAGTCGCCTATCTTTTCTTCCTGGTACGATTGGGAGGGATACAACAAATCAGGCCAGACAGAGTGCCCGTCCGAAGTAATTTCCTTTAGCCTGTATTTTAAGGATTAAAAAATTAGGGGGTTTTACGTGCCAGAACCACGATCTGATTATGAGGCACGCCGTAGAGGGGGACTCCGGAATGGGGTACCACATGGGGTTCTTTAACTTGCACCTAAATCTAAGCACAGGGGTCTAATTTCGCCCCCATCGAAATACGGCCACCGTGGCCGGTATTTGATCCCGCGACCTCATGTTTAGCAGTCCAGAAGCATAGACTATATAGTCACTAAGCAACCATGGCAGGTGTTTTAGGGATATTTCGAGCCAAAAATCTCCCCTCGCAACTCGCCTGTTCGACGCGGCCGTCCGCGATAAGCTTGCGTACGCGCGTGCGCTCCTCGATGACGCCGAGGTGCTCGGAAGGGGGCGCTCCGCGCGACCTGCGACGGGTGCGAGCCACGTATCCCAGGCCGGAGTCGAGCGCCGTGACGAATGCGAGCAGCGCGATGCCCACCAGCAGCATGAGGAGCACGTCGCGGCCGCCGCTCGTCTTCTCCCACGTCAGGCAGCCCTTGGACAGGGTGCAGTCGCGGCACTTCTCTGCGCCAATGAGCGTTAGCGTGTTTCATCAAGGAAAAATGCTTAGAAGCTGTGACGTATACGATAACCTGCGTTTTTCGTATACAAAAGCCTGCGCTTTCACTCGCACATACAGCATACGGCGCGCGGCGACGGTGTTATTGTCCTTTGACTTTATAGGAAACATCACGGCGACGCCGACGGCAAAATGCGCCTGGAATGTCCATATAATTGTTATCGCAATAAAAAGATTTTTTTCATTACCGGTGCTCTTGTTAAAATTTGGCCGCAACATCACATTTTGTGGTCCAGATTGTTAATTAAAACGCTTGGCACTGTTGCATGCCTGGTTTGTCAATAAAAAAATGCGAACTTGCCTTAGTCTGAGCCGCTAATGATGTTTACACTACGCCCCCGGCGATAATGAAAACCGCTCTCGAAGGCAATACCTTGTCGCACTACAGTCGCCGGAGACGAGAATGTAACGTCATTGCCTCCACGATTGGGACATTACTCGCTGCATGGGGCGCAGACAAAGAAAACTTGTCATTACTCTCTAAGACCAGGCAACTAACAGTGCCGGGTGATATGGCGAAGGATCCAGGCTATAAAATGTGATTTGCTGCAAACTTGAGCAAGAGACAAGCAGCAGTAACAATATTTTTTTCATGTGCAGGATGAAAACGCGTGTCTCTGCATAAGAGAAGAATTATTAAATAGAAACCATGAGAAATGTTTATGTAACAGAAGCGAAAGACGAGATTTGCGATGGAATATACTATTCATCTCGCAAAAGTGTACTAACACTGCTGCTCACAGTGAGGTATTCAGTTGAACTACACACTTTCGGTGAGGCGTTCTGCTTGCGCAGTGCGAAGTCCAGCAAATAAAAAATGTTTCCGTAAAGATAAGAGAAAGACCTACCGGGGCAGCATTCGACGAAGCGATTAAGGTGGTTCGGTATCGATTCAAGTCCAAAGTTCTGGCAAAATACCAGCCTGTCGAACGTGGACATGTAGCGGCACATCACGCTCTCCTGGGCAATCTGTGAAATGAAATGAAAAATTATGCTATACAATAGGCCAACGGTAAGACTTAAAGAAATTTCTTTCGGAGGGCATTTTAACGCCAAATGCAAGCAAGATCCCAGCGAGTGTTTCGTAGCTTTCCAATAGTAAGTTTATTTTTATTTTTATCTCGAAGCGTATTACATAACTTTCACAGCCTGTAGTCTCTGCACAAGAGTGCCAGAAGTGCCTTCTAAGCATTTGGTTCGTCTAGCATAAGCGCCACACGTTTGAGGCGCGTTTGCGCAGTCTTCCGGGAGTTTCTAACATGGGGCAGTTTGCTTCCGAGCTTGGGACGCGACTACTTTCACATTTTGTCGTGCTGCGCACTGTGTGGTTAGCCTTTATATACGGTTTCATCCTAAGCAAGGCGAGCTTAAACAGTTGGTAGGCTGGAAAAGGTGTCTTACCGTCACGCGTGATAAGAAGAACGGCCGTTTTCGCCGCACAATTATAAGCATGACCATACACAATGGCCAGCCCATCTGCAGCCCATCCTCAGAATCGGATAGTTTTGAACCACAAGCATTTCTTACTCCGTTTCATAGCGGCGTACAAGAAGAGAGGACGCTACAGATAGCTCACGACAGTCAATAGAATTTGCGAACGCACTTGTCTGCCAGCGCGCGCCTCGTACCTCTTATGGCACGACTATTCTTTATTCTTTTAACAGCGAAGCTGTTTAAGCCAGCCGTAATTTGTGGTTCGTATCAAGAAACTATCATCATCAGCAATGAAGGAAGAAATAAAACGAAATAAACATTCTTGCCGGGGCGGGATCTGAACCCGCGTGCCCACGGTACCCAAGGCGAGCGACGTACCACTAAGTTATCCCTTTCTTTTTTTTTTCCGGTAAGAAAACTTTCTGCAGGTACCTAGAAAGTAATCAGTTTTCTGCCTGGGTATTCCGGGTTGTTCACGATGTCGTAGAAACAGATAGTGGTACCATAGTAACCACTAAGCTATATACAGCCACGCTTGCATGTATTTATGCGAACCATATGATTCGCATATGGTTCGAGGTCGTCGTCTTCGTCCACAGCTGGCGCGTTCGCACGCGCCAGCTGTGGTGAAGAAGAGGTCTTGCGCGCTGTGCTCGGGAGAGAGATCAAGAAAATGAGAGCGATAGAGAGAGAGACGCATTCACGGAGCAGCGGGTCTGCTGAAACGCGTTGTCGGCATTGCAATGCGGTGGAACACGGTGTCGGCATTAGAACGCGGTGTCGGTGTTGCGCTACGCAACACGCAGTGACGACCGTAAGTCCGAGACGCGCGAAAAGACATTATCATCATCATGAGTAATAAGATGAACGCGCGCACTTCCGGAAAATGCTAGGCTACGGTCGCCGAGCTTCGCTGTTTGAAGCGAAGCTGGGCGACCGCCGAGTGCAAGGTTAAGCGTTGTTTGTTTCTTTTCTTTTTAAGTGAGAGCAGTAGACCGCGCTAGGGAACACCGGAGAACATTAGGTCGCATCGACGTCGGCATAAGTACACATGCACTAATTCTCACAGCGTGTTCGGTTCGGAGCAGTGAACACAATCGCCGATTCCCAACAGTAATTGCTAGTCAATCCTAAGCTGTTCTACGATTCCCCCGCTGCGTATATACCTGCAGACAGTTGGAGATGCCCCAGGTGAGCGCGAAGCTGGGAATAGTCCTGAATATCCACAAGGCGCCGTCTAGGTATGGCGTCTCGTGGGTGCTGTTCTCCCAGTGGCCCGTCAGCTGGGGCAGCAGGTAGAGCAGGGACATGCTCGTGTTCAGGACCATACCTGCACGCTCGTCAAAGACGCGCTCAGTATAGTGACCACCTCTCGCTGACAAACTTTCCTAAATACCAAATGAAAAAGCATCTTTCTGTGCTTTCTGTCTCAAAGAAGGGCACAAACTCTTCTACAAAAAAAAATCTGACGTCATCGGCATTAAGTTTGTAGGCAAAACAAAGCTTATCCGGCAATGACACGATTAAAGTCCTGTATAATCACTTAGAAGGAATCATTCTGTATTTAGCCGCCGCTAACTGCGCTGAAAGGCCAATGCGTGACCTCCAGCCGTTATGTGCAAAAGTCGAAGATGACAATAGCTCGTACCAGCTACGATGCTGACGCTGGCGATGGCCACGTATCCTGTTGACGGCTGGTCGCAGACCAATGACGCCATGTAGGCGACCGGTATCGAGGCCCAGCCGTAGCTCAGCATTATTGTATAGACGGAAGCTGCAAAAAAAGCAACTCTAAAATGTTGACACAGTTGCAATGTTTTGTACTCATTAATATTTTTATAACAAACATCATTCTAAAGCTTCTTCAAAGTGCTCTTCGAAGCTTTTGGACATGACCACTTTAGCAATAGTAGTGATTAAAGGCGTCTTTGACTAGTGACTCCAACATACAGCTTTGACATCCTGATGCGTAGCCGCTGTTAGAATCAAGCACTCCAGACAAGCGACTAGAATGGTAAGGATATAAATGGCCACTTAATTGCCATCGCAGCGAGGGTACGGGAAACTCGCTCACTCTATTATATATATATATATATATATATATATATATATATATATATATATATATATATAAACTTGGAACGCTTCAGAAGTGTTAGTGTACGATATTTGAACTAAATTAGCATTGTGGACTTCAACGGCCTGAAAATGCACAGTGGGTTATGGGGGACGATTCTAATATAAAATTAGGTTAGAATTTTCAGGATTCTAAACAAATGATTCATTGTTCCTTGTGCTTTCCTAGACTTCGTTGTCTCGGCTGCACATGGTTGACTAAAGATTTAGCCCCCTAGGAACACTTTATTCTGCTTGGTCGCCGCTTAAACTACCGAGTACTAGACTTATATGCTCCCTACACCGAGTACCACCCGCTAACTGCACGCGTACGCGACATGCGTCCGCACCGAGCGTGTAGGTGTCCGAGTACAGGCGGTGCCAGTCGAGAAGAGCCAGGGGCAAGAGCAGCACGAGCGAGCAGATCGCGTGCAGCGCCAGGTCCACGATGAACGAAGAGACCCAGAAGGGGAGAGCTCCCGCACCCGCCAGAAGCTGCAGCAGCTTCACGTTCTGGACCCGCTCCTGCGGCGACACACGACGTTACCCGACAGAGCGGTTAACTTCTGAAAAGTGCGGTTTTTGACAGTCCTGCGAGTTGCTGTTGCGTGGCAGGTGCGACTGTCGCAGAAAGAAAAGCTCCACAAATCGAGGGGAGATCTATTGGCGACAGTTTTACCATATCTACCGAACATAAAAGTACAGACTTGTTACAGTTGTTGTGTACAGTCGACAGTAAAGGTATATAGAGACTAATAGAGGCCGTGCCAAACTGCCTCTCCGCGTCACCTATACCGTGCGACACCTGCCGTACGGCACACAGTTACTAGGGATGAGCGAATATTCAAAACTATCAAATAACGAATCGAACAGTCTGCTATATTCGAGACCAAAGAATCTCGACCTTATATTTGTGGTCAAAGCTAGCAATAGTACCGAGCTAATGCAGCTCCACTATGGAACAGGGCCGCCGCCGTAGCCGCGAGATCAAGGCCGCAAATCAAAACGCCCTGTCATGCATGTCGACACCATACGTCGAAGCTGCAGCCGCGCAAAACACAAATAATGAAAATAGAAAATTTGCGGCAGTTCAAGATACAACAAAGCGGTAGCGCAATTATTAAGTCACAACAATGTTTCTGGTTAAAGAAACACACTTGTTTATTGGTTGTTTGGTTGTTCTCCCCTCTGCGTCGCCATTTTGCGATCGTTTCCGTGACGGTTCGCATTTGCTGTTGCGCGGCTGTGCGGCGATGTCACGTCGGCAGAGCTACACGACTTACTTAAAGTGTCAAGTGGTACTTTTTGCCGAGAACTCCAACTACTGCGCCACTCTGCGCGAGTTCGTCGTGTATTATGTATGGGTTACCACACCACGTGAGACACTTCTCCCGCCACTGCGTTCCGGTGCGTATGAAGATGTCGATGGTTTGGTGTTCCGAAAAGGGATCATCATCAGCAACGCTCCATGCGTATCCATGCTTAATTAAGTGCGGGGTCGCCAAGGTCACACCTCACCAACTTTGGGTATATTTATGCGTGTATGTAGGCGGCGATGCCGCGTCATTCAACACTAAAAGCTCTAGCACTAAAAAGTTCTTTTTTTTTTTGTCTAAGCAAAGTTTCAACAAGCAGTCCCCCTTTTCGAGGAGAGGCTTGCGGTTATTGTGGCAAAGGCTCTGGCGGGAACATTGCGTACAATGTTAATTGGGTTATTTGTACAATATCGTCCTTGTCACCTGTGTGGTTTTTCACTGTTTCGTGACCTGTAAAAAAAATAATGTATTTCAGTCGAGGTATCTACCGCATTACTCGAAAATGCGGTAGATACCTCGACTCACTCAGATACCTTACAGGTCACGAAACAGTGAAAAACTACACAGGTGACAAAAGGACGATAATGCACAAATAACGCAATTAACATTGTACGCAATATTCCCGCCAGAGCCTTTGCCACAATAACCGCAAGCTTCTCCTCTAACAGGGTGCATGGCTGCTTGGGCTGGTTGTTGAAACTTTGCTTAGACAAAAAAAAAATCATTTTTAGTGCTAGAGCTTTTAGTGTAACTACTTTTTAGTGCGCTCTGTCCTGTCGCATTCTTCCTTTCCTTCTTATGATTTGCGCGCTAAAACTGATTTCTCTTTGTCTAAACAAGCTTCTCCTGTAACGCTATTGTTATATCGAACGAGCGTGCCGAATGCGTATACCTGTATGGGAAAGAGTACGTAGGTTGCAGCGAGGAAGGCCAGGCCGACCGGAATGAAAACGCCGCACATGACGCGCGTGGCCAGCACGATCATGGGGTCCGGCTCGGGACTCGGGTGCTCCTTGGGCAGCGGGTGGTTGACGACGCGCACCTTCCAGCCCGGCAGGAAAGCACGCGTGGCCGCCGTCAGAGACACCACCGCCGAGTGCGGCGAATACGCGCTGTGCCACGCGGTCACCTGTAGTGCGATGCAATTTCCACGTGTGGCATTCCGGAGAAATTCGAACGAAAGCTGTACTTTTCCTCGCCACACTCAAAATGATCGCGAATTAAGTGCAGGATCGAGTCTCGACCTTCAGATCGGTCGACCGAGATGCTCGCAGTAAGCGAAGTAGCAAGATATTTGGTTCTCACTGACAACAGACTGCTCGTGCTCAAATCAGGCCCTCGTTTTCTACTTGCGTACAAGATTTTTAAAAAAGAAGTAAGCTATACAGGAGCTCTTTCTGTAGCATGAGCAAAACGTGTCACTTTCATGCCCGTATTTAGCCCCCTTTTCACTTCTTAGAAACGGCCCTCTTGTGACGACGTCATTACGAAAAGAATGGGAGAAGTATAGAATATGGCATTACAGCACTGTCTTTTTTTTTCGTGCATATAAAAGTCATTAAAATCATTCATCTACAAAGTGAACCCGCGACTTGCCCAACAATATATCGCCTTGTATCCTTAATCCCCGCCAAGCCTCAAGCAGAAACCTTTTCCACGGTACCGCGCAGAGTTTTACCCTGCCGCATACCTCGATGACTCGCTGCTCCTCACTCAAGGTTGCCGAGGGCGCGCGCACGATGGCCTGCGTGGGCACGGTGGACCAGTTGCTGGTGAGCCGGTAACCGGCGCCCACTACGAAGCTCCGCCGGTAGCGCTGGTAGTTCTCCAGCGCTTGGTCTTGCAACCACTCCCAGGGTTCGCCCGGATTTAACCGCTGCACCTTGGCGCCTTCGTCTTCGTTCAGGTACCTGACGTTACAGTGCCCCCGCGATTTTCATTATCTTCAGCTGACATTCAAGGGCTTTTCGTTAAGACATTAAACTACGCCACCTTAACTAAATTGGTAGACTAGTGTTGCAATGCGGGCTTGTTGGTATGACATCTTGGAATAATATTGTAGCGAATACGGACGAGGTCGCAAAAAGCCGCATTTGCGTTCTCGTCGTATGCGCTACAATAGTATTTCGATTAGTAGAACATCGCATGCGCAATATGGAAGACGTGTGTCAGGCTCCCACCGTCGACAAGTTGCCTTCCTTTTCCTGCAATTTCATTTCGCTATTCCTTATTGTTTCTACATTCCAATTAAAAGAAACAGTTAATTTCACCTGTGCTTTCCTCGGCTTCCTCGGCTTCATTGTCTGTTGGCTTCGTGTGGTTATAAGAAATATCGTGTCCCTCGATTCGCCGTCTCGTTTATTCGGGCATTGTATGAAAAGGTAGAGACTATTACTTCAGCAACACTTTACCAGTAAGGCCGACGTCAGGCAGAGTAATACACACGCGCTTAATACCTGGGTAGTAAATATTCTCTAATTAACTGTTTAATACATTTAACGCACACGTTGCAGTTCACAGGAGATGGGCTGCTTCGAGCACTGTCGAACAACTTATTGCGCATATTGCTAGATATCGATCATATGGGCGGCCGTCACGCCTATATGGGCAGACCTGGAGCCGTTTTCACCTATCACGGAGGGCTAATGGCCGATTTGGAATAAAAACAGATTGGAATAGTTTCACGTTATACCGGCCTATGTCCCGTGACACTGGCCACGTTTCTCTCTCAATACGCTTCAACAAAAAACATTTTTGCATTCTTCACCATGTGACAACGCTCTATTGCGGTGAAGTTGACTTAACCTTGTGGGTCCCAAGAAAAAACCTTGCATAATATGAGTTACTTAACGCTCTCAAATTTCTTTGCAAGGACTTATACCATTTCTGAAGTAATATTCTTATTACTTGCTTGTAGGTTCAAAAGAAATAAATGTCCACCCACGTGGTGGTACCCTTAATTTTTTTATTTCCCACAAACTACTTTTCTTCTATCATTTTCATACAAATATTTACTCTTTTGTTACTTCAAATAAAACAGCTTTCAAAGTGAACACGATGCGGCTTACTTTATCCTTATCGTCACTGTCATTATCATCATCCTTATCATTTTAGTAAAGTTGTAGGAAACAACTGCGATCGACCTCAATGCGGAGATGCACAGCTTAAAATGTGCAATAGCAGTGTGGAGTCTCTTTCAGCTGTCAGATTTACGGAACCTTGCAGAGTTCTTCGTTCCATCTTTTATAGTCAAATGTAAGGCTTTAGACGTTCGGGTACTTTACTTAAGAGCGGCCTTATTTTTCATGGGAGACCTCTGAAACCCGCCGTGGTGCTTAGTGACTATGGTGTTGGGCTGCTAAGCACCAGGTCGCGGGATCGAATCCCGGCCACGGCGGCCGCATTTCGATGGGGCGAAAGGCGAAAACATAGGTTTACTTAGGTTTAGGCGCACATTAAAGTACCCAACTGGTCGAAATTATTCCGGAGTCCCCCACTACGACGTGCCTCATAATCGGATCTTGGTTTTGGCACGCAAAACGCCATAATTTTATTTTAACGTCAACTTTATCGCTATCTGTGTCTCCTTCAGCGGCGAAGTGAGCAGCCAGTCAGCTATGCACGCCAACATCAAATTAAGAGGCATTACTGTCGAGTCTCAATGTCCGCTGTTGTGGACACAAATGCTTATTCTCGGTGGCAAAACAAAAGAGAGAGAGAGAGGGGGGGGGGGGGGCGTTGCGCGATCTACAAAACAATCCGTTCTCATTTGTCTCAGTCCCTTTAACAACACTTTTCGGTGTCTTCAATTCACCGTAAAGCGCATTCACGCTCCAAAACACTATTTTGCAATAACGTCAGGTCGCTCAGTTGTGCCGTATTTGGCCCAAACTCCGCCGGATGGTAGCACGGAATTGTAAACAGCAATGAACGAGCGTTCAAGGTTCTCGGAAGCGCCGTTTGCTTCAAAAAAAAAGTGTCCGCACAGATGGATTCCTGGTCTGACGAGGTTAAGGAAACCATCTATTATGCAACGCATATGAAGCCAGAAGTGTCCGCACAGATGGATTCCTGGTCTGACGAGGTTAAGGAAACCATCTATTATGCAACGCATATGAAAGCGTTGCCGCATGCGCACTCAACGCATGTCTCGATCTGAAGTTAGGCCTACACTGCCTACACACAAATGGCTCGGATTGAAGTCTAACTTTGGCTAGCTGCCTAGCGCATAATGACAATAACAATGCGTCTATGATGTATGATACTTTTTTATCGCGATGGAGTTGTGGCAGTTTTTCGGCAGATTTATGACCATGTCCGCACAGTGGGAGGATTGGTCAGAATTCGCGAGTCTTCCGGACAGATCAGGGCAGTTTGCAGGTATGTAATACATATCCCGAGTAATTAGGCGTACTGAGGAGACACCCATTTATTAGGAATACTAAGATTGCAGCCTCACTTTTGAGATATTCATCACAATATGTGCCATGAAACACACAGCCTCACTTTTGAGATATTCATCACAATATGTGCCATGAAACACACTGGTGATTTCTATGTTGTGCAAAAGTAATAGAGGAAGACCTTGGGCGATAACATGTGCCTTAAACTTTTTGGCTAAAAACTAAGTATGCTTCTTTGTAAATTATTCAAGAAAGGGGCACAGATCGCAAGAAGCTTCGACGTAGACCGCTCTGAAATAGGTCACGCACGAAATTACCTTTCTACAAAATCGGATTATTATTTTTTCGTGTTTGGCACAATATGGTACACATTATTATAAAGTTTGCGGCCCACGGACGCTACATGACTTACAAGGCTGGTATTTTAACAAGAGCATGAACTGGCTATCACACATGGTTGCGCCAGAGTAACTAGTCCAGCGCCAAGCACGAGCCTATACGATCATTTAAATCTGCTTACGACGGCGCTAACGGAGTCCACAATTTGTATCCCAGAATCGAATGCACCTTTCCGTTTTCCGCAAGGTCGTCTACAAAAGTGCGCACGCCAGCATCTGATAATGAAGCTTCCAGACTTCAGAATCTCATAACAGCACGATAATTCCGATAGTACAAAAGAACCCGATGTCTTTTTTTAAATATTGCTGATAGCAATGACTAAAAGTGAAGGGCCTATTGGAATCAGCCACACTAATGATATATAGCTAACTCGTCAGCACAGATAACGCTAAACGTTTAAGGAAACTGCACGTCCGGCCCGACTCCTGGCGTACCTCGCATATCTTCGAGTGGCCACGTTGTTCATGCTCTCGTCGGTCGTGTAGAAAGCAACCGTGCGACCAAAGACCTTGCGCAGTGAGTACTCTACGACCCCGGAGTATATGAGGTTTCTCGAGATGTGCGCTTGGTTCATGAACACGAAGAGGAAGATGACCTGCAACCACAAGCGAGAAACAGTCCGCATTTGTCTGCTGGAATTCCGAGATTAAGAACCACCCTTCTGTGAGAATTCCTGTTTCCTAAAGCAAAGCGTACACGGTGGGCTTTTTGGTTATGACATGCTGACAATTAGCAGCGCGGCAACCACGTCGCAGCTTTATGCCTCACACGGAACTCACGAAAAGAAAGATAGCAATACATAGGCGCTACTTTTTGCAACACGTTGTACCGATTGGCCCACAAGTATTCTGGTAAACTGTGTTCTCTATTATCACCACACTGTAAGAAATGACCACGAAGCAAGATACCGTAGAAGTGACCGGCAACCCTTACATCACAGGGCAACTGGCACGCCACACATACGCCCCAAAAACGCCTTTACTATACTGTCATTCTCCGCTGCACCCCGTCCTTCCTGGTGCCTTCTTAGCCCTCGCTCATCTTTTATCCATAGTAATAATGAAGCGGTAGTAAAATATATCCCTGCCCATGAATAAACATGATGTCAGTCGGAGAGCTTTTCCACAAGTGAGCTCATGGATCATGACTCGACAAGCCGCAGCTTCATTCGCTGGATCGTTTGCTTCGATCATAAGCTGTTGACTAGCGCAAGTCTGGCCTTTAATGTCCGTCCAAGAATCCTCCTCTCTAAAGCGTAATCACATTGCTTGTACGTGTCAACCTAACGTCACGTCTAGGAATTTTACGCATGGCTCACTTATAACCTAGTTATCTAATGTTACCTTCGCTTTAATAAACGTCTAGTGCCACTTCGACAAACAGCTTCGCCCCGAATACCATGCACACTAAGGCGGCGCGCATTCTCTGCGCAGCGTCAACTGCGCCTATTTCAACCCAGCCTGATATGCCGTACTCGTCGTTGGATTCCGTTCCGTGTGAAACTAGCGAACCTACATGAAACGATCGATAATTACGCACCGTGACATGTGAAATGTACTCGCCGATCGCACGCTGAAAACGAATTATTTTAATACAAGTTCAACGTCACCGAAGATGCGAAGGCCCCCATCCCATTAATGCACACGTTTCAGTAGCCAACTCCGACGAACGAAACGGTACAACATACAAGTAAGAACAACGACCACGGTCAGTTGATCGAGGCCACGCGACGCGACTCCGGCTCGACGCGTGGAACAAGCACGTGTAGCTGTAGGAAAGACACCACCGTATTCCGTTCCTCCACTCAAACTCCGCCTCCACTCAAGGGAGTAGAGTTGCTGTATAGGCTCAAGTGAGCCTATCTATATACAGTAACTCTACAAGAGAGCACATCGCAGCGCCACCCCTGAACAGAAATGGTCACTGCGATCCACGATCATCTACGGCAATTCTTGAGAACTGTAGCGTCTTCCGTCAGTCGAGGGGGCGGCGCTGTGCTCAACTCGGTGGCGCGGAGGATCGAGTCGAGGATCTTTTGAGAATCCGCGTGCATCACTTACCGAGAGCGGAAGCAGGAGCATGAGCATGGGCAGCCTGAAGTCACGGCGGCTGTACTGCAGCCGCTTCACGACGAGGGCATAGAGGCGCTGCTGGCTGCTCGGGTTGATGCCGCCGGCAGCCACCTTGTTCGCGTCGACCAGGGCACACGGGCAGTCGGGCAGCTCGGGCACTCCATCGTCCTCACTCTCCCCCGGATCGCGGTCCACGCAGCGAAGCACGTCTTCGAGCGCCGCCACGAACACCGACACCGAGTCGAGTAAGTACGTGCGCCGGTTCTCTTCCAGCTCACGGAGCAACTGCACAAGGCGAGCGAGTTTGAGCGACGAAGCGCGTTTCGCGCCCGAAACGTTAAGGTAATAAATACAATTGCCGGGAAATTTTCTCGTGGGACCGAAGTACTCGAACTCCGATTAGACCACAACAACGTGTGAAAGAATGTTGCCTTCGATGAATACGAAATCTCGGTGTGGTTAGAATTTAAAATGTCTTTGACCGCTTGAGCGATAACAGGTGCATTTACTTGATCTTTCTGCAGACAGCTGGGCAGGTTGTTACGGTTGCATTCTTAATAACTTGTATGTCGTCTTACGCTCGTCCCGCCTTTACTAGCTCAGTTTTGCAAAATTTCGTCAGGACATCTTGCTGCGTGACGCCAAATTAAAGGATTATGTATATGTTACAGAATTTTCTTAAATGGACCCAGCGGAGGTGTAGTTTTGATCGGACAAGTACAGCGGCCTCAGCATCAGCACTCAAAGTGTGTGAGGGCCCGCTGTCCGTGAAGGTTACTCACAGATTTTAAAACAGAGAGCAGTCTTACAAGGTATACCCAACTTTTGGAAGAGTTTGGTATACAGTCTCCGAGCAGCGTTTCCCAGCGCTCTCACCTGAATGAGCGTGTTGACGCCAGGATCTCCCACGTTCGCGTTGAGCGTCTGGTGGTCGTCGGCCTTGATCTGAGCTCGGGGAACGTAACGCCGCACCAGGTCGGCAAGAGCACGCGCCGGACTGAAGTTCTTCATGCCTGTCCTGATCCAGTAGCCCGTGCCTGCGCCACGCGTGAATCATGTAGCACATGCCCGACTCTGGAATCGCAGCGGAAAGGAAGCATCATCATAGTCCTCTGTCAGCCGGAAGTGATAATGCATTTCGCTCGCGTCTACGTCTTACGAACGATGCGTCATTCCTACGACCGACAGCACAGATTTAACGCATTACGCTCGAAGCTCACGATCATCATCATAATTTGTAGTCTTCGGTCATTTGCTCTCTCTTTGACAGGTTGGCCTTATGTACCTCCGGAAGCGTTTGCTCGTTTCGTCCCTAGCCAATTTTCATCAGCTCAATACGTAATGGCACAGGTTGAATTTCTCACAAGAAATTAAATTCTGCAGTTTTACGCGCCATAACCACGACTGGATCATGACGTATGTCGTAGTGGGTAACTCCGGGTTAATTTCGACCACCTGGGGATCTTTAACGTGTGCCCAATGCACGGTACACGAGCGTTACTGTATGTCGCCCCTAACGAAATACGGCCGCCTTGTCCGGGAATCGAACATGCGACCTCGTGCTCAGCATGGCAACGCCGTAGCCGCTAAGCCACCACGGCGGGTCGACTTTCTCACTAGCTCTGCGGAAACCAAAAGCCCTATTGAAGGTTTTTTTTTTTTCTTTTTTTGTGTGTGTGTGTGTTTGCGTGACATGTGTTCGCATTAGTCATATACCTCGCGCATACATTCGCGCAGTTTCGTATTACAAGAGCATAAGATTACTGAACCTGACTGATGCCGTTCAATGTCACAAAACGACAGCGACCGTTGCGGAGGGCTCCGAACTTGTTCTGGCCATCGCGGGGGGGGGGGGGGGGGGGGGGGTACTTTATGTGCGCCGAAATCTTGGTTCGTGTGCGACTTTTTAGTATTCCCACTCCATCCGAATGTGGCCACCACGACCAGACATCGCAACGGCGACTTCGCTCTACACAGCAGAACGCCATAGCCATTGACCCAAGCAGCGGTTAATATCACGGCACCCTATAGCCATCGTTGACTGTCTACTCATTGTCGGGCTAGAAAACACAGATCAATGCGCTGCCACAACGATGGCCGCCGGCTCGCAGACACGCGTATACCGTAGGTGGTGCGCAGAAAGAGCGGAGAGCCGCAGCAGCGCAGCCTTCCGGCCGACAGGACGGCGATGCGGTCGCCGAGGGTGTCGGCCTCCTCCATGCTGTGCGTGGTCAGCAGCATCGTCTTGTCCTCGTGGAAGCGCAGCACGCATTCCCACAGCGCGCCCTTGCACTCGGGGTCTGCACCCGCCGTAGGCTCGTCCAGAACCACGATCTGCGCGAAAAACACGTTCGTTTGCGGGTCGGATTCCCAGCGGGATCTTACACACGCACCTAGCACTAGCCTATACATTGCCATGAAACTTTATATTCGAATTGACAGGACTCGCGATATGTTCGTGCGGCCGCATTCTCTAGACCTTCGCACACGTAAGCTCCCAAAGCAGAAATGGGTCGAAAGTGAGCAATATCATTTTTCCGCATTTTTTTAAGTCAGCTTCAAATCCCCAAGGCAACACGAAAAACGCAGAATAAGAAGCCTGTCGAAAAGCATTTCCTGCCCCTTTCCCCTCTCCTTGTTTAAGTCGCAGTCAGTGGCGCACCGACGGGGAGGGGGTTGTAACTCCCCCCTGAGGCCGACTTAACCCGCCCTTTTGTTTAACCCCATTTTTTTCCTTGCGCATTTGAGTACTGCAACTAAGATATAAGACGCGCAATCGTCTGCACACTCGCAGAAAGCGTATTTTTTGACAAATTCCCGTGAAGAAATTGGAATCGGCTGCTGTTTAGATGGTATTGGCAAACTGTTAACCTCCCCCTGGCAGAGATCCTGGGTGCGCTACTGGTCGCAGTTCATTATTATAACCCCAGCGCGACAGAAAATCAACACAGACAAGCTTCTGTTCGTTGTCTTTTTGTCACGCTGCTGTTTATAATTATTCAACACCAGCTAGCCCTACTTTCAAATCTTACGTCACAGCTATCGGATATCTTTTAGGCAGATTAATTTATCGTTACACAGCTCACACTCCATCCATAACTGTTTTAACGCGATAGCGTTAAGGGCCCCGTGTCGCAGAAAATCCGGCGTCGGCATTGGTGTCGCCGTCGGTGTCGGCGTCAGCGTACGCATCGGCGTGTGTGGCGGAGAAATTCATCCTGAACCACCCCGACCACACAGGCTCTCCGCGTGGCGCAAAGCGTTAGCGAAGAAAAATTTGAATTTCTCAAACTAAAATCCGTCACAACGATCGTAAAGTACGACTTAACTACAACCTACAGACATGATAGCGTCGGATTGTAATTTTAATGTCCGAGAAAACATATAATTCTGTTACGAGAAAACTCAAACACAAACCCCTTTTCCAGCATTTCAACCAAAACAACAGCGGCGCGCTCGGGTAGGTTATTTGCGAAAACCCCATCTAGATGGCGCTCGCCTCTTCGTCAGCGTTCGCAGCGTAAAACGGATAGAGGCACGCAGAGGCGAAAGTGGAGAAAAAAGAAAGCTGCAGTTGCCGAGAAGCCTGACAAGCATTCAGGGATCTTTGAATGATATCGCGTTCCACTCTTAAAGGCGAAGCTTAAGCGGCCCCCAATTTTTTTTTTTTCTTGTCTTTTCTTGCGACTTGAGATTATAGTTGAAGAATGGTCGAAGAAAATCCGCTAGTGTGATAATGGCGATCCACTTACCAAAGGGCTTCCGACAATGGCGACGCCGAGCTGTAGCTTTCGCATGGTGCCCCAGGACAGAGAGCTGGCCAGGGCGTCGCGCTTCTCGGCCAGGTTGAACGCCTGCAGTATTTCCTCGATCGCCTCGTCAGCCGTCGCCCAGCTGTCGCTGCGTATCTGTGGGCGCCACAATGCTTTTTTAACACTGCCCTTTGTGCGCATTGTACAACTAAGGAAGAAGACGCAGAAATGACTTGGGTGGACTTAATCATTGCTGTTAAGGGGCCGCTTATAATAAATGTAAATGCAAGCTATAGTGGTTGATTAAACTCGTATAACTACTTATTGGCCAACTAGCAGTGCCTCGGTATATGACGAATAAGGACGCAAGAATGAGAGACCGGAGGTGGCGCACAATTTGAAATTATTGCACCACTTCACCATAACGTAAGACATTTGTCAACGTCGCCTTTGCGATTGTTCGTAATTTATCAATAAAGAAAAGAACTGCGTTGATTTCTAAAGTAAGTAAAGCGTCAACCTCTTGCAGACTTTCGCATGTAAAAAGAAAGGGTCAACCAAGTGTCCCTAAATAAAAAAGGGGTGACGTATATGGTGGTTAAAACGATCCGATGATTAAATTTCGACTACATCTCTCTATTCTGTCTCTTTCTGTCCCTTTTTCATGTTCACTATTCACTCATTTCGCATCTTATTCTTATCGTATTTCACTTAGTTGACCCTTTCTTTTTATTTTTTATGGAACTGGTTACAAGATAGCCAGGTCCCAGATGTGCCAAACTCGTCTGAAGTCAACAAAGAAGACCTCATCTTCAAAACAGAAAAAAGCAGACACGGGGAGATACCGTGAAATCCGCAACGTAGCACTCACGTTGTCGGTGCCACCGTTCGGGCACGAAGCTCAAAAAAACAGTTTGACCTTCATTCAGTCAGCTAAGCAACATTTTTTTTTTTCACCAAAGAAATGCGAATGAGGCACAACATGCCACTTAATTGTTTAGCGTTTCGCCTTAGTAAATCTCTTAAGTTCGGCCACCATTCGTATTCGCCCTAAAACCAATCAGTGTATGATATATAAGAGGCCGTGTGTTGAAAGTCGCGAAAACTGCGCACCCTGGCGAAGAACTGCAGGTGCTCGAGGACGGTGAGGCCTAGGAAGAGCACGTTCTCCTGCGGGCAGAAGCCCATGGATCGGCGTGCTGAGTCCGTCTCGAGGGCGACGTCAAAGCCGGCCACGTAGACGCAGCCCTCGGTAGCCTGCTCGAGGCCTGTGATGAGGCGCAGCAGCGTGGTCTTGCCCGCACCGTTGCGACCCAGCAGCACCGTGACGTCACCCGGATACGCCTTCAAGCTCACGTGACGAACGGCCACCGTCTGGTTGTGGTACATCTGAAAGCCCGCCCAGCAGATCAAAGAGCATTTAGAAGCGCATCCATATAAAAAATATGAAATGTGCCCACATATCCAATAACCTAATATTATATGCGAACACACGTCAAACGTCTTCATATGAAATTATCGGATACGTAGCATATACGTCAAATTAGATTGTTTTATGAGGTTCGCTTGAAACTAAGCTGTCGTTAGCAATGCCGCTAATAAGCTTCAACATAAATAAGGCACGAAAGAACCACGGCACAGGCAAAATATGGAACACAAGTGTATCGTATGTGTAACGCATACACAAATTATCTCGTACTGTAAGTCATAATGTGTCGTCTTCTATTCGGGCTTTACGCCTGAAGATAGAAAATCAACTTGCCCAAGCTTTCGATCTTCTTAGATAATTCGCTGTCTTTTTGTAATTTCATTGAACGCTGTGAAGACGCGAGGTGACACACTGCAAAACGCACACTGATCGTGTTGCTCACATATATTGCATCAGTGTTGCTCACATATAATGCAAATGGCAATCTGTACTTTAGTTTCAACAAGGAGCGCGATTGTCCTCATGATTTCTATACATATCTAGGAGCAGTGACTCGTTCGTCATACATGGTTTACAGCGTCATTTCTATGCATTACAGCCAAATTTTTTCGCTTTATGCACGAAAAGCCATTTAAAACAAATCAAGCAATGCTATCTTAGTTTGAGTGCAATTGTGTCATTGATTGGACATCGCAGAGCACACGTAAACGTTACCAATGCTTTTTATGTTCAGAGCCTTCTGTACCCTTCTCACAAAGAGTCTAACGAACATGGCGGGAAATTTTGCAATATAGAGCCAACGTATAGTGTGGGCAGCGCTTGACTTTTTTTTTTCAACTTTTTTTTTGTCAGCCTCATTAACACGGCGTAAAGCTCACTATGAGCATGCGCTTACGCTAAACTCTTTAAAGCTTCCCGAAGTTATCCCGCACAGTCCATTTTAAATTTGCTTCCCAGGTTTTCTCGGTGGTCTTAAATAACGCGGAGCCCAAGCTCCCTCCGAGATAATTGGCGTACTTACATTCAATGCTACGTTCAAAGCAATTATGCAAAATGCCATGCCAGTATGAGAGTTTACCCGTGCCAGCAGCCATACGTTTAGTAACAAAAAGTTGCCTTTCCAGCAAAAACTACTGTGGACGAAGATCACTCCCCGGACAACTGTCACCGTTTAAAGATTTTCCTCTTCGTGCTCAGCAACTATATATAATCCGTTCACCGCTATGACTGCAGGTTTTCGATTACATGAACTCGCGCAAGCTTCACGTATCTTACGATGTATCTACACTTTTTTCATGGACATAAATATAGTTTCTTTCAAAACATGCGAGACCAGCTACCCCCTACTTTTAACTAGCACTGGATCTGGGGCTTCAGTATAGGCGCGAAAACCGGCGGCAATTCCGCAGTTCACACTTTCTTAAGCACACCGTGCTGTTCGCATTGTAAGCTCTGCGCAAGACCTCCAACAAATTAGCCTCGTCTTAATTGCGCAGGCGAATTTTCGCATGCATCTTGGCAACTAGCCTTGGTGACGTCGTTGAGCACAATGCCTGGATTCGTGCGGTCTCCGACACCCTCTATGGGGGCGTTGGGTTCCGAAGATTCCGTGGTCGACTCGCTGACGGTCACCTGTCCACGGCCGCGGTAGAACCAGTAGCTCTTCTGCGTGAAACGGAGAAAATATGTGGCGAGTGCTCCGAACGCTACTTCCATTGCATTCCTCTGTGCATGCTTCCTTACACACTAACGATTGCAATGAACAATTCAAAGCCAGAGGGTGCTCATTCACCAGAATGTCAGAATTGAAACCCAGGGAAAGTGGTGTGAGGAGGAGGGGGGGGGGGGGGGGGGTTGCAGAGAAAGATGGTATTGATACCAGCGCCGGCATAGCGAACCCTTATCCGCGGCATCCAACAAGTCGCTAACTATAGCCACCAGTCGCAGAACGGTTGCTGTTTCGAGGATGCAGGGCTGAAATTCACGAACTCGCTCGGGTGTCACAATGCTTTATAAGTTCTACAATCTCAATGTCAAATAAAATATTCACATAGAATCCTGCCCTGCAAGTAAAATATTCACGTTCCGTGTGAATCCTGCCCTGCGCTTTTATTGTGAAAGGTATTCGGGGTGCTGCTATCTATACGGCGTGCACTGACTTCAAGCACACAGTGGGATGATTAGAAGGGTTCGCGTCACAACGCAATAGCTCACCTTGGTGAAGAAGAGCGGGTCCTTTGGGATGCCGTACTGCCAGGGCCAGACGTTGTCCAGGTACCAGATTAGCATGCCGTAGACGAGGCAGTAGGCGCACACCACGAGCGTCATGCCGAACAGCGTGACGTTGTCGTACGGCGAGCCGGTAATGCGGAAGTTACTCCAGCGCGCCCCGTCGTCTGCGCGGCGACCGCGAGAAGTGCTGCTAAGCAACAGTATCTTCACTTTTTTTAATCAATGTGCGCGGTTAGGCTTTACCCCAGCGGTATCAAGGAGCGGAATGATTTCATATGGACAGCGCGCGAACGCCAATACTCCTTTTGTTGCAACTTCGAGCAGCGGCCGTAAGTTTTTTACCCACTGTCGCGCTTCGCCTCAATATCAAACATTCCCTCATTTTTATATTCTTCAATCGCCATAAGCTGATGAACCACAGTTTTCTGCAGGATATATTGCGTAACCACAGCCTCATTTCAAACGTCCGCTGTCAAACTACAGTGTCGGCACTGCCAGACTTCGGCAAGAGCTGAAGGATCGTAGAAGGCATATCAGATTAAAATTTTTCCACGATATTAATTATTCTAAAACAGGCATAAACCGCGAACAATATATCCAGGCACCACACTACATATCTAAGCGACTGGACCACTGTTTGAAGGTCAGGGAATTTTCTTGTAGGGGTGACGTTTTCCGTTATTCTTTTTTTGTTAGAACTGTTCGAGATTGGAACAGTTTGCCATCGCGCATTGTATACATCACAGAAAATGATGCTTTCTTCCACGCATTGTAATTATTTGTTCATGTATTTAGTTAAGTCTGTAACCCCCCTGCTGTAATGCCCTACGGGGCGATGCAGGTAACAAATAAATGAAATGAATAAATAAATAATTTGAGGGGCAAGAACATCACCAAAAGCGCCGGACAATGTTTCCCTTCTGACACCATAGCTACTGAGCTCCCGAGTACGTGGCTCTCTTAATTGCTTTTTTTTTTTTTTACCGGTGTTTAACTGTGTGTTTTTTTTTTTTTAATCTTAAGGCTAAAGCCAGGCGTGTAATGTAGCCAGACTTCTTGCAAGAAGAATGCCGCCAATTTGTCTACATTGGTTATACGAAAAAGGAGCACACTGTACATTATTCCAACAAAACGATCATCATCAGCAGCATCCTATTTTAACGCGATAGCGTTAAGGGCGCCATGTCGCAGAAAATCCGACGTCGGTGTGGCGTCGGTGTGAATGCCGGCGTCCGTGGCGTAGAAAATCATCCCGAACCACCCCGACCGCGCAGGCCCGGGCCTCCGGAATTTCTCAGTGAAATCCATCAGAAAAATGGCAAAGTACGACTTAACCACAACCTACAGACATGGTGGCGTCGGACTGTTATTTCAATGTACGAGAAAACCTAACTCTGTTACGAGGAAACTCAAACACAAACCCCTTTTGCCAGCATTTCTTCCATGCCATAGCGGCGCGCTAGGGTAGGCTACTTGCGAAAATCTTATCCAGATGGCGCTCGCATCCTCGGCAGGTCAAATTGGGACTTGGCCTGCCTAATGCGTTTTGGACACGCGCGCGCGTAGGGGCAATAGCAAACAATTAATGAAATAATAAAAAGGTCCTAGGGCCTTCACAATTTAATATGGAGACTTATATTGCCCCTGGAAAAACGTCTTCCCAGCAATGCATTTTGGTTTAAAAGTGAAGCCGACTTTAAGGAGATCAGCGTAAATTTGGTCTATGTAAGCTGGCTTTGACACGTTCTGTGTTGCAGTGAAACCGACTCAAAGAAAAATGCGATGCGAACGGGTCCCGATAACGCTATCGCGTTCCACTCTTAAAGGCGAAGCTTAAGCGTCCTCCAAATTTTTATTTCCACTGCAGGACGAAGGCCTCTCCCTGCGATCTCCAATTACCCATGTCTTGCGCTAGCTGATTACAACTTCCATCTGCAAATTTCCGAATTTCATCACCTCACCTAGCTTTCTGCCGTGCTCGACTGCACTACCCTTCTCTTAGCGTGCATTCTATAAAATGGTACACCGGTTATCTACCCTGCGCATTACATGACATGCCCAGCTTCATTGCTTCCTCTTAATCTCAACTAGATTATCCGCTATGCCATTTGCTCTCTGATCCACACCAGTCTCTTCCTGTCTCTTAACGTTACGCCTAACATTTTTCGTTCCATCGCTCCTTGTGCGGTTCTTAACTTGTTCTCGAGCTTCTTTGTTAACCTTCAAGTTTCTGCCTAATATGTTAGCACCAGTAAATGCAATGATTGTACACTACAAAAGGATAGGTTGCACCAAATTATAAAGCACTTCTTTGGTACATAAAAAAAATTCAATAAAGCCGAGTAACAGTCCCACAGCTTGACACTAGCGGTGCCAAGTCTGAAGAAACAGCCGAGCTGAGCGACGTTCCTTAGCAACTAGTTGATGTAGGCCTAACGTGGCTTAACTTGGCTTTTTCTAGGCACGTTTGGGCTATCAGGGCAAGGCTAGGCTATCATGGCAAGGTTGCGTTGACGCTTGGCTTGATTCTCGCGTTCTCGATATTCCGGATCGGCTTGGCGATGTCGCATATCGGCGGCTTTGTTGGCGAGGTAGGCTGGATCGGCATGAAGACGGCGATTCCTGTCCCGCGTGGCTTGAAGGCGCTTCTCTCGTCGGGCAGCCTCTTCTTCCGGCGTCAAGGTGCGCTGAAGTCGAGCCATATCTCGGTAGAGCCGAGAAATGACCGGGCGCCGCCGCGCGCACGCTATCATTAGAGCGGTCACATGACTCTACTGAACACGTGCTCGGCGCAGCTATGACGTCAATGTCTAGGCTCCTCTTTCGCGAGTGTAGCCCGCGGCGCGCGCTATGCTCGCGAGAGAAGAGGAGCGAGAAGGAAGGTCGAGCCGGCGCGTGCTCCTCCTCGCTCAACCAGTTTTAGCGTTGCACACCGGAATGTTGCCAATCGTAAACAGCTCCGCTGTTGAAAAGGACCAATACAGAGGAAGTCGGTACTTGTGCAGCCTGCTCGTTTCACTGTCGTACAAAGTGAAAGCTGTCAGATGATGGTGGTCAACGAGGCAGTGGTTAAGTGTCCACTATTATTCATAATTAGTCGACGTGTGCAGATTAATGTCCATCCGTTACTCGTGAGAGATAAGGAATTATATTTCTGGTGAAAAATATACCAACACTTATGAGCCGCTTCTTGTTATTAGTGCCTACAGATAGCCCTCTAACCCAGACGTTATGAGCAGCGACCTCCAGAACAGAGGCGAATCAATGACACTCAACTGTTCTCTTCGTGCAGGGAGATGATGCGGAATATCCAGTGCACGGCCATGTTGGGGAAAATGGAGCTCTCTATCTTCTGCGCGAGTGAGAGGTCCACGTACTCGGCCGACCCGGGCACGTCCATGAAGAAGATGGGCACCTCGTACGTAAGTGTCCACAGACACACGGTGGCGAACACGGCGTACACCGCTGCGACCGACAAAGGGAAGGAACGCGAGGATGAAGAGCGCACCTTTTTTTATGCCATATAGCGGGGCATACTTGCACTCGTAGCTAGCTGGCTGCAAACAGGCCCAAGGAGTGTGCAGGTAACTTGGCTTCGCATGGTAGTACATCGCATTTGCCAGCGCATCCATCAGCGCACTACGTCTTTCAAGCAGAGCGTTAACCCTCTATAGTAGGACGTTCTGGCGGGCTAGTTGGTTCATAGCTTTTAGCGTTTATAAACTGCGCAAAAAAAAACGAAGACACAAGAAAGAAAACGCACACGACGCTCGTGGTGTCGTGTGTTTTCTTTCTTGTGTCTTCGTTTTTTTTTTTTTTTGCGCAGTTTATAAACGTTAACCCTCGCAATGTGGTGTCGGCATTTGATGTGACATTCCAAATGAAACCTAGCATTACTCGTTTGCAACCAACGCGAGCCGGCAAAAAGGGGCGCAGAACATCCGCCAGCCACCTCGCGATCACCACTGCCTTCAACGCGCCGTTAATATGTAAAGCGACAAACCCGCATCAGCGCATTAAATGGGACGTGTTTTAGTTACCCTCGTTTCTTTTTAAGCATGAAATGTTTTTAGCTCCCGTTGTCGGCGACCTTCAAGTGGCCTTGAGCCAGAAGCCAGAGCCATTATCCGGGCACTCAAACGAGAACAACCCGGCATCGTTGCGAGAACATCCGGGCAACCAGTCAAAAGTTATGAAAATGCGGTCTCTGGCCCCAACCCTTTATACAGGACCGCATTGCATACGCTAGTTACTGCCCATACAAGTTACAAAAAATATTGCTTCCGAGTTCCTCCTAATGTTTGTTCACAATATCACTAAGCTGTAAGTTCTATTACGCTGAAGTTTTATTTGTCATTTCCAAAAGGGACGTTCAAAAGACATACAGGGCACGATACACTTGATTGCCATCCTTTGGCGCTGAGACAGGGTTGCCTGTGCTCTTTTCAACGCAAGCGGTCTGTGAGTTCCTCGGCGCAGGTTTTGCGCCGCCTGCTTTGAGAGATGGCGCCACGCTGCGTGACCAAGCCGGCAGCGTCCGGCGCGCCGCGGATGGTTGTGTGGTGTGGTGGGATGGGATGTGCCCTTGCAAACATGCACTATACCAATTTTAAGATTGTGGCTAGTATCATCTCCAACCAATCTACTTTGTCGGTAACCATTTCATTCTTATACATCTACTCTCGATTACGGGAGAACCAGCAGTTTTTCTTTCTTTATTATTGTTATTCCGGCTTCATAAGAATGATGCAGTGACGCAAGTTGAGAAAGTAGACTGCGTGTTCCTGTGCGAGTTAATAACAAGGGCGAGGTTGCTCACGCGTCTTGACGACACAGCTGACGAGCAGGCAGAAGAGGTCGCAGTAGACGGCGTACAGTATGATCATGGCCAGCACAAGCGTGAAATCGCTCTGCGGCAGCAGAGCTGGGGCGCAGAACAGCGGCAGCTTCATGAGCGCCGTCATGAGCACTGCCACCACCGACATGACCAACAGGCCGCTCATGTACGCCGACAGCCAGTACATAGCGTCGGACACGCCAGCGATGTGCAGCAGCTCCTGCGTGCCAAAGAGAGATCTTTTGCACACTAACCCTTCAAAGGGAGGCATCCATAAACCCTTCCCTATCCTACATGTTTAACAGAGCTTTCTCTTCCGTAACGTACTCTATTCCCACGACCCAAATTAGGCACAAATATACAAAACCTTCTCAGGAAACCACGCTGCTCTCTCAATGCTATGGCTATTGCAAACACGGAGTATCATCTGTGGGCTTCCTTCAACATTGAACATATAGGTCATTGTTTCTGCCCTCTTATTCCGACCCCACTCCTGCAGTGACTAGCTCACTCTCCTTGAAAGCTTACGACCAACATAGTGGCGCCTTCTGGTTCAGCATATAAAATTATTGACCTGGACGGACTCCACCAATGTGTTGACTCCGGACTTAGATCATAATAAATATGGCCAATGGGACCACACCATGCAAGTTCCCTCTTTTATTCTATGATCTCGCAGTCACGAAGGCGCCTAGTTTGATCCTGGTTTTCACGTCTTCGCCGGCGCTGAGCCAACATTGAAGCTTGACACCGGCAAGAAGGGGTTGCCTGGTTCTGTAGCGCCTAAAAATCTGTGCAGCGTTACCAAATACTTCAAGGATGCAGGTAACGTGCTCTAACTTATTCGCAAACACAAGATGCACTGATTTCTTTTTTTTTTTTGTCTTTGTTTTCGAGCTGCTCACATCCAACAAGTGAAAACGCCAAGCAATTTGCAATAAAGAATAAGAACCAGCAGCGGGGCTTGTCGTATTCACGAAAATAACACGATATAGCATGAAAACTACACTATGAATCTGCTGTGCCAGTTGTATGTTTAAGGAGCCACCGAGCCACGGAAACAGGCAACCGCTGAAACAAAACCGCGTTGCTGCATACATCAGCATTGTAATAATTAGCAAGCAGCCCCCCTAATCTATATACCACGACTCCCTCAACACTTGCTTACTCGTCCCTTCCTGGCCTTCCCCCTTTGTGGTACACGAGGTTTCGTCAATTACACGTATACAGAAGGTACCTTTTGAGGTCGAACACTTTAAAAAAAGCTTCCAGAACTTACTCGAATTACGTCAGAAAAGGTTATCTGCTCACGCATACATCATTTGCAAGAAAAAACAATTCAATCTATTCACTAATCAGCTAATTACATCAATTAACTTCTTAATTACAAAAATTACACATGTTTAAAATGGAAAGTGGAAGGTAATCATTATAAAAGCCTTCTTCCGAAAATCGCTGTGTAGACCGAAGTAACTGGCGTCAACTTATTCGTTCAATTTATCTTACTACACACGCAGCGGTGCATATATATATATATATATATATATATATATATATATATATATATATATATTTGACGTCAGGCAGTGGTAGAACGGAGAGCCTCGCTTCGCGGTGCTGCGTGCGTAATCAACGAAACATTCGACGCCAATTATTTCAGTCTATACATGGCTCTTTTGAAATGTAAGAACATGCAACTGAACTTTCTTAATGGTTCCCTTCAACTTTCCATTATAAACATGTGCCGTTATTTGGAAGGTAAAATAATTAGTGAGTTGACGGCTTTAATTTTTCTTGCAATTTATGTCCACCTGAGCAGATAATCTAGTGACGTAATTCGAGTAAGGTTTATATGCTTTGTTTTACGTGTTCAACCTTTTGAAAACAAGATATACCCGACATAACGGTTTCGTCGCAATCTGCTGTTCATGTCACGGACTGAGGCATGAGCGGTCACTGAAAGTGCAGCTTGGTGGTAGGCATTGGTTTCAGCCGAAGAACAAACACCGTCACGCTGGTCTAGTGAGCCAAGCTGCGCCGCCAATGCGCACTGTAAGTGATCTTGCATCTGCGTTTGGCGTAGCACAAATATGATAGCATGGTTCGGCTGGCCACCAGATTATTTCAAGAAATGAAGAGCTATCAGGGTTTAAGAGAAAATTCAGAAATTTGTATGAAGAGATGAATTTCCTTGCACCCCCGTCTCGCAGGGTCCGAACAGTATATTTTTGTACGTGCAAGTTCTCACGCCCATTTCTCGTCTTCACTGAAGAATGGCAAGCAGAGTTAACTCTTAGCGAGAAGCAAAACGAAAGATAGCGTGTGAATATAGGCGCTAGTATAATAAAGTGCAGGAGAGCGGAGCAAGAAAGCATACAACAGAGCCGAGTGTTTGTTGGGTGTCGGTGAGGACACTTGCGTCAAGTACCTGAAGTTCCGCGCTCATGCCTACATCTTGCTCTTCGGGCAAGGCTTTCACGTTATTTGATCTCTTTACAACCTCCAAGAGTATTTACAATTCCTTTTTAAATATTTGAAACATCTGATAAACCGCTGTTGACGAGGTTACAACACCCATTACACGCTTTCTCTTTCAATAAGCCTGACTGTTCGCCGAGTGGTCAATTGACACCGCGTCAACTTATAGTTTGGCCACTGGCGCTTTCACAGCGCACTTCCAATGCCAATTCGGATCGCAGCGCACGGAGATAAATGTTTTACTTGCTAGTACAAGCATTCAAGTAAAGTTTAGTTATGCGAGTTACTAAGGGGAAGGGAAGGTGCAACCCCCCCCCCCCCTTTCTTCCCCACTTCCGAAGCCACTCGATATGACATACCATTGTGCAACGCACACGAGAGGCGTTTATTTCACATTAAACGAAAACTACACTAAAGTGAAACATTTACATTCTCTGACAATCATCTACGATAACCAAGTGCACTGTGGCCCAGTCCAGGCTTTGTCCTCTGCTTCGCAATATGCACGACTCTTCGCCGAAGCGTCCGAGCCTATAGTTGCGAAGCTGCATATAGTCTGTTGCACCGGACCCGAAAGCGGAACCGACGAGGGATCAGCTGCAGCCGCCGCGCCACTACCTTCATGCCGACGGACTTCTCGTCCGCGATGCGTTTGACGGCGACTGGCGCGATGACGATGAAGCCGTACACGACGCAGAGGTCGGCGATGCGACGCGCGCCGCCGCCCCAACCCTTGGCCTTGGGCGCCGGAAAGCGACGCGTCTGGAAGTACACCGGCGGCAGCGGGTTGTTGAGGCGCACAGCCTCGGAGCGCGCGACCGCCAGGTTTAGCCCGGACACCATGGGCAGAAGGATGCCTGCAGGATTCAGGGATCACACGCCTTCGCGACGAATTAAATGCACTCGCCTGTCCGCTTCAAGCACTGCGCGCACAATTGTGCCCAACAAGATATCTCAGAAGCAGGAGCACTGACGATAATAATCATATTAAACACGTGTCGCGTACATCCTGATAAGACATGTGCTGCAAGTTTGGATAGTATGTGTAAAGTGTTTTAGTAAAACAAGTTCGAAGGTATACATGGCTCGGTGTTTGCTTTCGGTGTCAGTATGTCGCCATGTAGTGCGGTCACATTTTTTTTTTTTCCTTTCCAAAATGGTTTTACCCATTCATGCTAATCGTAGATTAATTGTTCTTATACCTGACGGTCTTGTGGAGTGTACTTGAGTGAAGTCCACATTTAATCAACTCGACAAAACTGGAAAATTACAAATCTTGCTACGTCCTGCAATTTTCCACGATTCTGAGGATGCAAACAATTTGCAATAAAAAGAATTAATCGGCGCCTGAAGGGATTATTCATGACAACATTCCTACGCTGACAAAGCACAACTAAAAAGTTATATCTGTGGCGTTGAAGAGCTCACTCAGCACGACGCGGTATCACAAGGACACTGGGAAATCGAACAGTGTAAACTGTACCATCATTAACACCATTGAGTCTAATTGAAGAATGAGGACTCAACGAAGTATTTCCAATTTGCCTCTGTCCAACGTACACTTATTCCGTTCACCTTATAACCACGAATTTCCTGATATCATCCACCGCTCAAGTCCATACTCTGCCAATATTTTCGTTTCTCTTGGTATCCGTTTTATTACTCTATGGTGATCCGTCACTTTCTGTTCTATGGCATGCTTAACTCAGCTTCCTTAAATCTACGCTCATTTGAATGCTATAATGCACGCCGATTTCTCTATATCGCTCAATGATGTGCCTTACTTCAACCAATTGTATGTTTTAGGGGCGAAGCTCCTTATAGCGGCACCCGTTCATCCCCGTCGTAGTAGGTAGCCACGTCTAGTTTTATGAATTGCTCAATATAGCAGTACTTCAAAAGTAAATAAAGTACTGAGTGCAGTGTCGGCAAACTTCATAAGCATCCTTGAGTCATTTGCAATAGACACAGTCATTCTTACTCTGCAAATGAAAGCCATTCTGTTATTTGGGCGCCAACGCTTCGCCACTCTCAGTGCTTCACTGCCAAACGCGCAGCGCGTCGCACAGGCAGGTAACTCGGGGACGCTATTTTGCGCACACTGTCCAATCCTGCCACATTGTCAAATTCCCCATCTTTTCAGTTACGGTCGGATCACAGAGGGCTGCTACGGCCTCACCAATTGGCTCATAATACCAACATGGTGGAATTTGACAATGTCCAGAATAGCATCGCAGGTCCTGGATGTCATGCCTTCTTGTATTGGCTAGTGACGAATTATCATTTCGCAAATATTGCCCAAAACGACAAATACCTATGTCGGCTGATTTACCCGTCAATACTGCCATCAATTCCAAATGACACTCATGTAGCAGCACACCGCCAAAGTGCGCATGCGGCGAGACGCACGCGTTCAATGTGTCATTGAGTCAGCTGTGCGATTCGATGGCAATATTAAAATGCAATCGTGGGATCGGCCTGATATAAAACTGATCAGGTTGTTCAGAACTGAAAAACCAGTGGGTGTGCACCAGCGGACAATTGGACAACTTGCCGTTCATCCAAAAGGGCACCTGTTCCTTGGCGCCGCTGCCCACAAAGGTTTGCCTGGTGTAGAATTCCTGCCAGGATGGGAATCGCAGCTTGTAGCTGAGCACGCCTTGCTCGGCCTTTTCGAATACGACGCCGTAGTTGTTGGCAAGGCCCAGCGCGTTGGTGCGCACGGACAAGTTGGCCACCATCTCGGACTCAGTGGGGAACGGCTCCAGCTTGACAGCAGGAAAGGCCTGGCGCAGGACTTCCTCGCCGGTAACGTTGCCTGAGTATGGCATCGGTGAAGTCGCACACCCGAGTCACCACTCGCGCTCTTAGTTCTAGCGATACCACGCACGTTTGATAAAGTGACAGCGAAGTTTTGTTTCTCAGAACGCGTTCTAGGTGCCTTTGAAAAGCCCTGAAAACAAGATTCTCTCAATTTTTCCCGAAAACAGCACCAGATATCAAGTGCGTACATTTCAATGTTAGTCCAAAGGCCTTTTGTTTGACGTACGAGTACTGCACGCCATCATAGCTGTTAACGGTCCTGCATGTGCTAAGTAGGCCGTTTTAGCTCTGGCATAAAGAAGCGAAAAGCTATCTGTAGCAGCACGAGTCAGTGGCCTCGGTGTAAACCAAACTGCCGAAAGCGTTAAAAATGCGTGAACATTTGTGGAGCTGGACACGTGCCTGGCGCCGGAACGAAGCCAATGGAGGAAGGGAAGTTGATCGAAGGCCTGACCACACTGGGTGCGTCGGTGTCGCTGCCGGCGAACGTGGTGCCAACGGTGGGTACGGGCAGCGGTGTGTCGCCCACGCTGTAGCCGTTGCAGTGCAGGTAGTTCTGTACCAACGTCAGCAGCAGCGGCGTCAGCACCTCCAGCGCCGTTATAGCCCAGTTGCGGCGTAGCCTGTACAGGTAGACGCTCTTCCAGAGCAGCAGGCGCAGCTGGCGCCAGCGCATAACCCTGTACGGAAAAATCCGGAACAAGGACGTGGACGAGACTCGCTGTTGTCATATGTATGGGCTATATATACGTATATAGACGTCTACAAGAGTACCTTTACTTCCCTGTTTCTCTTCTTCCCCTTTACCCCAATGTGGAACACGCTCCTATGGCCAAATCACCTGCTTTACCTCATTAAACCTCTCTCTCTCTCCCTCTCGCTCATCTCGGGGTCGCATATATTGAACACGAGTTAGCACATTACGGCAGGAGCGTCAACTCTAAAGGAATAGAATTCACGCTATCTTACACAAAGAGCGCGTCTTCAATAGACTACGTAAACGGTAGAAACTGGAATGGCACGATGCACAAGACTCTAGTATCATGCACACTTTTTTTTTTTTTTTTTTTTTTTTTCGCAAGAAGTTGTGACGATTTGAGCAGTGTATACTGATGGCAGACAAATGAAACTTCTCCACGGCAAGATACGAATCTAAACTGCGTTCGTCGTGCGAAACTTTGTGAAAGAAGGCCTGTTGAACCCTCAATAACTTCCATGAACGACATTCTTATGATTTCTGCCTAGAATTTCGCTGCTGGTGTTTCACCTGACCACGACATAACAAAGCTCCGCACGGTCATACATGCCCTCCGGTGCTTGTACCACTGTCTCGTGATAACTTTCAATAATGTTTGCTGGCGCGCTAGCTGGTGATGCATTCTTCGTGGCAATGCTACAGCACATACACAGCGTAGGAAAACCCTATAGGGATAGGACAGAGTGTTGTCCCACGCAGCGCAGTGCCACAGCCGCTGAGCCACAGCCGCTGAGCCAAACTTTATTCTTGTTTAAGAAACAAGAATAAAGTTTACAAAAAGCAAATCATGAGAACGAAATTCGAGATACCTCACGACCGAGCACGCTACCTGACTGCCTGTCACCAAGACGCGCTAGGCCAGTCTTTAGCTCCTACAATCTCTTATCCCCTATATTTTTAAGCCATACATGGTGGCACTTGCACCTGGCGGTTGTAACCAAGTGTCCACTGGTGTCATAACAGGAACTTCTACTCACATCGTGGGCGGCTTCCGGCTTCTCCTGCAGTTAGATCGTCAAGGTGAAGAGATCGCGTAAGGACAGCGAGCGGGCTATCCAGGTCAGCTGGTCGTTCTCTCGAGGCACGTTCAACGCGCGTCACGCACGATGGGTATCTTCGTCTTCTCCACCTCGAGAGCTTGGCCCAAGCGCACGTGGTGCCATTCCTCGTTTTCTTCTTTGCTTGATACACATCGGTAGGATAAACTCCGGTTACACTGACTAGACTGCGATGTCAAGTTCCACCCTTAAATTTATGCATCCCAGGAAGCACAAGTTGACTACTAACTAGCTTAATGATACAGCTTGAGCAGGCTAGAAGCAGCTAGATCAACGTCAAGCTATAGTTTAGACATCTTGAAGATGGCTATAGCACTTGGTGTATCCAAGCCATACCTTCTAGCCACTGTGAAGACAATTACTTGTCTTCACAAGTGTCAAAATTGTGAAGGCATTGCCAGGGAGGATCCAGGGCAGCCTCAACGAATTGTAGAGGGGGGGGGGGGGGGGGGGGCAGGGCTCAATGTCTCCCTTCAGGGGAGGGGAGGAGGCCCTCATAGGGCGGCGACCATTATAACGATCATATATATATATATATATATATATATATATATATATATATATATATATATATATATATACGGATTTTGCGCGATTCATTTATTCGAAAAAAAATTGGACAGCTTGAATTGCCCCGCAAAAAGCGCTACTGAATAAAATCACTTCCAGAGCTTGTCGAATGGGTACCGCAGTGCTAGAGTTGACCCGCTAAGGGTAGGCGGCGGGGGAGGGGGGCGAACATTTCCTTAAACGATGAAAGGGGGGCCGGGCACCCCCCTGCCCCCCCCCCCCTAACTTTAAGCAATAAGGGGGGAGAGGGGGTGAAACGGTCAATTTTGTAATCGCGGAAGTTGCCGGCATGCTTCTGAAAAGGTGAGGGGGTTGTTGCGTTGACAGGGCATATGAAATCCCTTGTAGCATAATCAGCACACCAAATGGAGTATGTGGAAACCGATTCTTCATATATTTCCTACGCACGTTTTGAAGCGCGCACGTTCACCGGTTCAGATCTGGCGCTACATCGATAGCATGCTGCGACCTGCAGCCCGCAAAGGGGGCGCGCAATTTAAAATGTACATAAAGAGCAAGTAAAACATAAAATGTATCCTGTTAGCAAACATAGCCGTGCATTAAAGTTGTTTTAACATGAAAATATGTATGCATAAGTAGAGCGGGTGGCGCCACATGCAACGGCCGGTGCCGCGTCGCGCTCTTTTTTGCCGATTTTGAAACTTTAGGCAGTGGTGGCGGTGGTTCGATCGTTCGTGCTGTTCGCTTGCTTAAAGTGATAAGGGTTTTCGAGCGGAGAACTTCGGATCGTGTTTGCAAGAATGGCAGCAACAACACGGCTTTATTTCGGTTTGGTAAGTGATTTTATTACATGATTTAAGGGTTCTTAATTTGCTGGAAATCCGTTGCACGATTTGAACGGCACGAACATTAGTTTAAGTTTCGGATTGTCGCATTCATGCACTTATCGACGGAGCTTATTTCAGATTGCAAGTTTTTTTTTTTAGGTTTGTTAGCAGCATTTCTTTTTTCCTTTTGCTTTTTTGTAACTAGAATATGCTACTGGCTTTGAGGCTACGACGGGAGCTGTGTAATTCCGTTACCGACTCGATATGCGGCTCATCACTATGCACTGTATTAAAACACGAGCGCGTAAATAACACTCGCAGGCTGCGACTACAGACGAAAAATAAGTGAAACCATAAAAATATCGCATGGAAGTCGCCTCAACACCGTTGACCTTCCAAATCGGGAAGAAAACTGCTAATGGCCTCACATTTAGCTCATGGAAGTGTGTCCACTCAAGTATTAGCCGTGAAGGCAATGCAAATCAGTGGCGCACCGACGGGGGGCTGATTCGGGGGTTGTAACCCCCCCCCCCCCCCCCCTGAGGCCGACTTAACCCCCCCTTTTGTTTAACCCCTTTTCTTTCCTTACGCATTTGAGTACTGCAACTAAGATGTAAGACGCGCAATTCGTCTGCACACTCGCAAAAAGCGCATTTTTTTTTTTACAATTTCCCGCGAATAAATCGAAATTAGTGCTGTTCAGATGGTATTGGCAAACTGTCAACCCCCCCCCCCCCCCCCTGGCAGAGATCCTGGGTGCGCTACTGATGCAAATGATATACCAATAACCAATAGCGCACCCAATAGTGCGCCAGGGGAGAGGGGGGGGGGGGAGGGGGAGCAATCAATTTGCATAATATACAATTTCCTTGCTTTAGCCAGAGGAATCCCTGCAGCAGCAAATAAAACGCCTAATAATTAAAAAAATAATAATGACACCAAGGATGCTGACGATGTTTAATTGTGCATCGGCTTACTCGTAGTAATTTAAGAGCACATGAATAAATACAAGACAGTGATAGAGTGTTTTTGTTAAACAGGAAAATTCGACTAATTCGACCTCGAGCCACCTCCTGAATTGTAATGACAATGCTAACAGAGCACTGAAGGTACACCTTGGATTGGTGGGGCTGGATGCGTGGGGGGGAGGGGGGATTACAACACCTGAACATCTCCCTCCCTCCCTATCGGTGCACCACTGATACCAACTGAAGGCAGCAAACAAGTGCGGTCGCCGAAGGTAACGGCCGCCTGCTGCTGAGGCCTAGCTCTTTTGTACAATGATGACAGTAAAGAGCAGAAGTTTATGATGCTGTTTCAAGGGCAACCCCAAGGGCGTAAAACAAAATCAGCAGCAGCTCATAAGCATACATATGGTACCATTCATGAAAATGTAAATTTTAAAGTGGTTCAAAAATCTGGCGTGCACTGCATGATTTCTTGAGTGCAAAAAAAAAAAAAAAAAAATCACCTTTACACTTTAGCTGAATGAAACTTGCAATTTCAATGTTAAGAAATTTAGTATTGTGTGACTATTTCGAATGATCCTAGCTGTGTGAAATGTGAAAAGCCGATCCGCAAATCATGGTGAACATTAAATTACTTTTGCGTGTAGTATTTTCGTTCAGTGTGTATAATTTTTTTTAATTGTTTTTAGGTAAGATGCTTGAGCGGTCATAGCCTTCATTATATTTTTACTGAATGGTTTCCACGCTACACTAACCCATGTGACTGTCAAGACAGCTGCGTCGCTTGCAGTGTTGTAGTGTGAAGTCAATGTAGTGTATTTTTTTTTTCTTTTTTGAACACCTGTCTCTACTTGGAGGTTGCATTTTAAATTCTTTGTAAGCTATCACTGTTCATATGACATTCTACTTTTCTCACTGCAAGAGGAAAACCTTGGATGAAGCGATACATAGCTGTCATTGAATGTGACCTTGAAGCAATATATAGGGTTAATTTGGCTGCAGAGAGAAAGCAGAGGTACGACGCAATGTGAGCTAATATGCTGTCACACTATCAAAACAGTGGCAGACCGGCTGACAAAACTGCTGCTTGAGCATTATCTGCCACTCAAAGGTAAATGTGATGCATTTTATAACCTTATAGTTGCATAGAATTCTTACTGTGTTTTCTGACATTTGTGAAAGTGAGCTATACTTGCATTTATTGGTGGGGATCCTCTAGCTCTTTAATTTAGTTATAAGTCTGAACTCTAGCTTGCCAAATTGTGATGTTTAAATGCTGCCAGCTTCAGGAAGGGAGTTTTATGTTGTGCTATTTCTCAGTATGGAAAATGGCCTTCCCCTTTGAAATTTGCAATATGAGTTTAAGATCAAAGCAATCACGATAAAGGTGTTTGTCATTAGTCTCATTTTTATGCCAAGAATGGATAGCTGTCAATTCAGTAATTATGCTACGGAGCCTCAATTACTTGTTTAATAATACAGAAATATTATTAATTAATACATTACCTTTTAGTGCGACAGCTCAAAACATGTGCGAAGTGTAGTGTAGCTTTGGACGTGAAACAGAAGTCTATTCATGTCACCAATATTCGATGTGGCGGTCACATGGCACCAGGCACAACTGACACTACTATAACCATGCTGTGAAAACAGATCATTCGACAGGATAACAGGGGAGAGAGTCCTTCTGCATTTAAAAAAGACGCGCGCAATTGGAAGGGTCAATTTGATGGCTTTTAGTGACAAGGTCATTATATCACCGTCAACTACTGCATTGAGCCAACTGGCTCGTGCTTGAGTTGTTTGTGACACCGCATGAATCAGAATGCCAACTATGGTTTCTGTGATGTGAATAGACTCTTGCTTCTCGTCTAAAATAGGGCTAGATTTTAAACTACCTGCATAAAATGTGATGTAATAATCATTTGGTTGGTGATCCAGGAATTGAGGCTCCATGTCATAGTTGTGGGGTCGGCAACTACCTAAAATAGCACAGAAGTGGGACACAAAATTGTTGTGTCAGTACTCCCTTAATGAATTTCTCCTAGGTACATTGCTTGATTATAAAAAAGAGCAATAATTTTGATTCACAATTTGTTTTACATGTTCATGTGCAGAATACTAGAAACCATTGAGCCCGTCAATCGCTGTGTAAGCAGCTGCATCTTTCCCTGAGGTGGCACGAAGAAGGAGCTGTGATCTCATTGACCAACTTTCTGCATGGGGGTCCTGGTTGTCAGTGGAAGATTGCAACAAGGTATTCCAGGGTGAAAATAAAGCCTTTTCATTTATCAGAAATGGTGGGCCTCCTAATTATAACATGGCTCCAGGGCCCACAATGAGCTTTTTGTGGTAGGCCAGCCACAGCTCACTTGTAATTCGAATTGGTAACTTTTGAAAGCACCGGAAATCAGTTTTTGTGTTTTTTGAGAATGGCATAGTTCTTTCAGCCATGATTTAGGCAAAATAAGTATTTGTTGGTTACTGGAAATATCTCTTCAAGAGAGCATTGTGAATGCACCTTTGCTGCCTTTTAAGCTTACACTTCTGTCCAAGTCTTAGTCTGTTATTTCACTGCACTGTTTGCTTTATTTGAAAATAAAGACTACTACATTTAATGATGCTCTCAAAAAAGCCGGATTGGTCCCTGTACCCATTTTTACAAACATTTGAATAGCCATTCTAACTAGGACTATTTTATTTTTCTGTTGCATTGCTAATTAAGGTTTCTAAATTCTCTGTAAAGAAGTTGTATTTACTAAGAATCCACTACTGCATTAGTCATATTCATAGCAAACATACTGAATCACATTTGTATTTATGAAATAAACTGCATTTTTTTTTACTGCTCCCTTAAGCATATATGAGCCATAATATGGAAGGTTGTGTCTGTGTAGACACAGGAAACAGCATTTCTGCATACTGTTTTATATTGCTTAATATGCTCTCCACACACTTGCACACAGCTCTGCTGCCATTAGTACTGCACGCAACCATTTAGAGTGCAGTTTACTTCAGGTGATAGTGGTATTTATTGGCCGTATTTGCTTGTGGAAATGACATATGTGGCTTTTGCATATGGATCCATGCATTTCCATATCAGTGCAAGTCTACTGGCACATAAGGTGCACATGCAGTGCAATCTACTCATGGCCTTTGGAACAAGGCAAATGGAATCGCACGTGGTAAGTAGAGCTTACTATAGCACCTGCGAATCTCAAACAAGCCTGAACATTGAATGTCTACACCGCAGCTACAGCAGTGCTTCCCAATATGGCTACTATAGCCACAAGTGGAGGAAGCATTAGCTGAGCTACTAGTTGGCTTGTAGAGGTCTAGGTCTAGAGTACAGCTTACAATAGATGGCTACTAGCTGTGGCCTTAGCTAGATCAAGCTGGAAGGTAGACGTCTACTAGCTATCTGCATACTTCCTGGGATGCTTCGATCTTCTGGCAAGTTCTCCATTCTGCCACTTTAGCAACTTCGAGTCAGTTGATCACTACTTACTGGACCGCCAGCGTTTCTCCTCCTGGAGGAAAATGACTTAACAAATTACACTGAGACAGCTTGGCCTGCTATTGGACTCTCATGTGCTGCTGTCCTTCGAGGCTTCAGTGTTGGGACACTCCCAGTGGTATACATGAATTGCCGTAATGAAATTTATCAGTGAATCTCATAAATTTTATTGTTAAGCTCAGAGGCCATTTCTTTCTTCGTTCAATGTTTCTTTTACATATTTTTATTTTTGTTCATTCATGGTGGCTGTTCAAGAAAAGACCTTTCTATCCTACTTGTCATTAACTTATTCATCACAATTACGTATTTCTAAAGTCATATTTCTAATAAATTTATTAAATACGCCCAGATATTGGCCACTCCCCCTGCATGCGTAGGTGTAACTGCATTTAAGGTTATCATCATCATTGTCGTCAAACTCGTCCCAAATCGTCATTGCTGTATCATTGCTGCACAAGAAGCATCATCAGTATTGCCCAGGTGCACACCGTTTCTTAACGCACCTACGACTACTCTTACTTTATAACACTTTAGTATTGTCAGTTCTGCAATACTGTAACCTCGTTTGGGGCACTACTAGCAAGGTAAACCTTATGAAATTGCATTTGCTCCAGAAAAGAGCAGTGCGATACATTGCCAATGTCCCTCGTTTATTTTCTACGACAAATCTGTTCTCAAAGTTTGAAATCTTGCCTGTATTCTTTTTATACAACTATCGTTTAATTTTGAGCTACAGGTCATATTTGAAGTCTAATAAATCTATTGTGTTTTCTCTGGCCGATTTAAAAGCAAACCGTAGCATCCGTGATACTAGGCATAAAGAGGAATGGCACGTCCGCACACCTCGGACCAATTACGATAAACAATCATTAACACATACAGTACCCATTCTACTTAATCAACTCGCACAGGAAGACTTTGATCCTTTATGCAATTCCAATAACGAAATAAGACTATTCAGTCAGTTATGCCAAATAGACTAGTATGTCATAAAAGTTTTTACATATTACAGTCATGAGTGCGTGATAGCACACCTGTACATACGTGTATATAGATCTGTGTGCATTTGTTTGTGCATATGGTCTGTATCTGCATGCGTGTATATAGGTATAAATGCGAAATTCTATGTGTATAAAAGTATACAGTAAAAGCTCGATGATACGATCACGGCTAATACGAATTTCCGGATGATACGAATTTTCCTGTGATCCCGGCCGAGCCCCATTACATTACAACGTGCTAGAGAACGGTTGTTACGAATCGATTTTCAGCCTGCGTCGGTTGATACGAATAAACGCCGCCCCAACGACGGCCTCGAAAGAGAACAGCGCGCAGTCACGCGCTTTCTCTCCTCTTTTGGTGCGGAGGCGCGGCGCCGGACAGCGCGGACTCCGCGATTGGGCGCGAAGAGTTTGAAGCGGTGGCGCTTCAAGAAATAAATGCTTTTTACGTACATGTGCCTGAGTCAGTTCACCTCTGACTCTTTAATTTAGCTACAGTCGAATCACGTTAATTCGAACACGCTTATTTCGAACATACCGCGCACCGACAATGCTCTTAGCAGCGCGCCAAATAACGCGGCGGCGCCTCCGACCGGCATTGCTCCGACACCGCCATAGAGCAAAAGCTCAGGAGAGACCCCTCATTGCCGCGCGCGAAGGAACGGGGGGGGGGGGGGGGGGGGAAGAACCCGCGGCGGAAATTTTCCCCTCTCTAAAATTGCAAGGTCGCCGTTTCTGCATCGTGCCGGAACAAGCGTGTACGTGCCGACTAGAGTGTTCTAGACAACCGTATTGTCGCACACACTAGTGCCGACGTCTCAGCCACGCGGATAAAATGGCAGTGAACCCTTCTCCTCTATTTTCTAGTCACATGTTGACCTTGCACGCTGCGGCAGCAGCGCAGAGGGAAGCAGCGGCGGAGGCACAGTCGGGCCAACGAAACTGCCACGCCCGCAACCGCTCGCTTCCCGATAACGGCAGAAAACGAAACTTCAGGGGGCGGCTAAAATAAGCTGGCGCCAGCACGGCGGCGCGCACGGAGTCGAAGGTGAGAGAGCTACGAGGGAGTTGAGAGGGAGGGCGAGGGGAGCCACCGAAGCGGCGGAGTTGACGCGGCCAAAACCTCTTCCCTGCCGCCCTCCTCCCTCACCTTCGACGGTCTCCGCGCGCACCCGTGTGCCGGCGCCGCCCGCTCGCTCCCTGAAGCTTCGTTTTCTGTCGTTATCGGGAAGCGACCGTTAGCCGGCGTGGGCAGTTTCGTGGCCCGCGCTTGCTATGCGCTTGCGCGAAGCGATATTTCACGACTCGCACCGTTCGTGCATCGGGCTATGGTGCACGAATACTTCAAAGTACGTCTTTTTAATTCGAACAAATTTTCGGGCCCCTTCGAGTTCGAATTATCGAGATTCGACAGTAGTTTTAATTGTGTTTCGATGATACGAATTTCGGCTAATACAAACATTTTTCGTGACCCCGTGAGATTCGTATCATCGAGCTTTTACTGTATATGTCTTTTGTGTAATTTTATACTAGATTTCCTTTTTGTTGAAAGTACATTTTGTTTCCAATATTACTTTGTTGCAAGTGTTGCATTTTTCGTAATGTTTCTGCAGTGCTCTGCTGTCAAACGTATAAGGGGGCGGGACCCTCGTCAAGCTGTACCGCAGCTTTTAGTCCCGTCTCCTCTTTTTCAATGTGAAAAGAAATAAAAACCATTCATTCATTCATTCATTCATTCTCGTGCTCTTACATATGCTCGTGCCAGGACAACGTCGTGTCGTCCTGCAAACATACTGCTGTCAACACGACTGTGCGGGACAACTAGTCAGGACCGCCATTTGAGAGATGGCCTAAGTATAGACCCTTTTCATGGTGATCCCGTGGCCACCACCATGTTTGATCACGTGGTGATGAGTCCGTTGCTTGCCTCAGCTGCCTCCGTGTTTACAATGGATTCGCATGACACCTGGTGCAGCTCAGCAAACCTGTTTCAGCGTATATTGTAAACGGTCACTTCGTGGACGACAAAAAACTTTGGCCACAGCTTCAGAGGTTATGTTAGCACTTTCGGAGCTCATTACACCTCGTCCAAATGGCGCAAGCAGCCTATACATTGCTTGTACTAGAAGCAGGGCTAGAAATATATTCCAAGCTGTCAAAACTTTACACTTGTGAATTAAATCAGGATCACTGTGTTTTTCTTTTGGTTCTTTATTTAGCTAACACTTTGAAGCAGCAGTTTGTCATGTTCTTGCGTCAGATTGTTTATTTTCTGCCTAATCGCTCGCGGGTGTGCTCAGTAGCAATAGATTTGTTCTTCCTGCACACAAGGCTTGGATAGTAAATGTTCTGTACTTTGTAATAAATAGCTGGTTACAAAGATGTATTATCGATAGTCACTCGCTTACTCTGATGACCATCGCGAAACATTCATGTGTTGTCAGTGTAGACGCTGTCACCCATACTTGGGCACATTGATTCAAGTGTGCGCCCATTCACTTATCCTTGTTACGCTGGCGATAGAGTGGGGTTTGCATGTGAGTTGGGGTGGATGTGTGTAGACATGTGTAGATTACGTGTGAGAAATGCCAGGAAACAGCGCTACACTCTTTGTCACTGTGTAACGAGCGATACTCACTCTTGCCTGACGTTCACGGTGCTGAAGTCCTTTCTTTGAAGGCTGTGAGGATTCAGGTATACCCCGGTGCCTTTGTGCGGGCATCCACCTAGCTGTTCTGTCGTCCTTATACTCGCCACTGTTTTCGATGGTCGTGCCTTTGCCATGAACCGGTTTGCGGCGGTGGAAATCATATATTGTGACTGGGTGGATGACGCGATGCTTTGGTCACAGCTACAGAGGACATGTAAGCGCTTTTGCAGCTCATTACACCTTGTCCAAACAGCGTGAGTAGTGTATACGGCGCTTGTACTAAAAGCGGGCTTGGAAATGTATTCCAGCCTGTCCAAACTTTATGCTTATGAATTAAATCAGGGTCAGTGTTTTTAGCTCTTCGTTCTTTATTTGGCAAACAATTTAAAGCAGTGGCCTATCATGTTTCTCACTCAGTTTCTCAGTGCAGTCACTATCTGATTGTTTATTTTCTGCATAATCGCTCGCAGTGCTCAGTTGCAATAGAGTTTTTCTTGCTGTGCACAGGGGCTTGGAACATAGATGATCTGTACTTTGTAATAGCTTGTAGCAAATATGTATTATTATCGCTATAGTCACTTGGTTACTCTGTGAAGCGTCACATTCAGCTCCAAACCTGTGTGTTGTCGGTGTAGTCGCCGTCACCCATGCTTCGGCGCATTGATTCAAGTGTCTGCCCATTCACTTCTTCTTATACATTGGCAGCAGAGTGGGCGTAAGTTTGTGTGTGAGTTGGTGTGGATGTGTGTAGACAATGGGGGGGGGGTGAGAAACTATGCCAGGCAGCGGCGCTACAATCTTTGTCACTGTGTAACGATTCCACATTTTGCAGCATGAATGGAGCACAGTCCGTTAGCGAACACCCAGTTGCATTTCCGACAGCTGATCACCCAGTAGCCTGGCAGAAGCGGCAATTGTTTCGTATTTGTGTGCTTTCGCTGAGGCAACGTGCGGCGTGCCGCCTAAAGCACCAGCTTGTTCCTCTAGAGTCGACTGCTTCCGCGAAAAGGGTAGTCCACAAGTTTAGTTCCCGACTAGTGGTGTTTTATCCGCATGAGGCGTGAATGTGTTGAACTGTCAGGCACAGTAACTATAAATAATGCATGTGCTCTTCATTTCTGGTACTTGTGTTCTTTACCGTTCTTTACTGTGCAAAATGGTGTAGTACCAAACACATATTTCTGCCTTCTTCCTGTGTTGTGTCTACCACTCGGAAGTATTCACCTCGAGATCGTTGAGTGGCGCCCTCTCGTGTGTGACATTAATGGAGAGAGACTCTGCTGCGCGCCGCATGTACGCTTGCTACGTAAAGGCAACTTGAAGCTGTCGGCCATCCTGCTCTGCTCGAGTTGTTGAAAAGCAAGTCTGCAGGTTTTTCAACCAGTACGTACGGAAGTTTCCAGGACACTATTCCCAGCAAAATCGAGCCGAGTAGTCGTCACCACTGCTGAGTGTGGATTGCTCTTGGCGTTGTCTGCTAGTCATCAGTGTGTATATGTGCGTGTACGACGTTGGCTTCTCGCCATTGCTGTTGAGTTTTTATGGCACACTCATAATGATCTGTCGGCTCTTTTTTTGATAATGAACTGCGAGATTTGACCTTCAGTTGCGGTGCCTGAGCTGTAATAGTGTGTTTGTCTGTTCAGCATGTGCTGCGTGTTCGGTCGCCCACTCAGTCTTCCACAGACATTCCGATTTTGTTGCTGCCCAATGCGTTAAGCGTATCACAAAAGAAGTTTGATGCCATTCTCAAGAAACTAGGTGGGCACTGCGGTACGTTAATGCTTGCACTACTTTAGCAGAATTGCAGCAAAATGTGGTCTGGAACATCTGATACAAGGGCGGACAACAATAGTGAACAAAACAAAATTATGTAGTCTTGTGCTGCAGTACTAACCTTCCAATAATTTTTCATTAAAATGGACTTACTTCCACAGTGACACAGCTCAGCCCATGCATGTTAGTCGGCTCAGCGTAACCCTTTGCTTTTCCTTGCGCTCCTACCGTGGGTAGCGTGCACATTCCCGGGGCTAGATTCGTCCAGCGATGATAATTACGGGGGTGAGACTGCTGTGCCAGTTGCGCCATTTTGATACAAATGCACGCCAAACACAGAAAATTGACCGAAATTGCGCCAGAACGCTTTCGGCATGTTTGCTCCAGCTGCGGCCGAGAACAGCGAGCAGATTTGTTCTCGGAAAAAGGGTGCAACCATCCACATTCCGCACATTGCGCGACGGTGCCTCCCGCACAGTGTCTCGTAATTTTCGTGCTCAAACCTCTCAACTTGGGCGTTTCCGGCAAGTGGCCGGCGCGCACGCGGCCACTCCGGTCTGTTGTCGCTGCTGTAGGAATGGAAATGGCAGCTGTATTTAGAGTGTACTAGAATACAGTTGAGTGGGCCGAGCTGCACGGCGCTCCCCAGCTGAGGCACAAAATGACAAAGCCCGAGCCATTTTGACCTATCATGAATGGCTAATGGTGGATTCGGAACAAAAAGTCGCAGTTTCGCCAGAAAGGCGAAGTATCGCAAATTAGTAGACAGCTATACCAAGTAAGGATAGTAGTTTTATTGGCTGTACAAACTCGTAAACATTCATTTACTAACTAAATTAACAAGCATGGTGTCACGCGCGCACAGGCAAACAACACATCTCGCTTGATGACCACGGAAACTCGCTGTCAAAACGCTAGAGTGAGAAAGGGCAGCAGCAGCAGCGAGCAAATTGACCTTGGTTCTGCCTCTCGCTTCAACGTGAACCAAGCGGCGAAAACACTCTGTCAAAAAAGCAATTGACTCCAATTGGGAAATTTTCAAATGGTACCAATTGGAAAATTTCCAATCGTAAATTAGCACATAACAGGACCAATTGAACCAACTGGAACGTGACCAATTGGTTTTTGTTGGAATGACCAATTGTACCCAATTGGTGCCAATGCAACCAATTGGTTGGAATGGCCAATTGCACCAATGGGCAATACTAATACACACATATATATATACCCCACAAAGCAAACCTAAATACAATTCCAGCTGTCAGAAACAGGCTTGCTATAGTACTGCATGCATATATAGCTATAACTCATCTCAGTTTCCTTGAATGGGTTCATAAACTGAAAGTATGATTTGCCAGTTGGTTACGTTTTAGCTAGTTTATTTCTAATGCTAGTCCAATTAGACTCAGTTGGGAATGTAAGGTGGGCCTAGCTGGTTTAGACTGGCAAGTCCAATTAGACTCAATTGGTTCCATCCCCTACTCAATCGTAACCAATTGGAAGTAAGGTTTTCCCAATGGGCCCAGTTGATTCCAATTGGCAAGTCCAATTGGACTCAATTAGTTTCACTTTGACTCAATCGTAACCAGTTAGAACTAGGGATTTTCCAATCGGGTCCAGTTCATTTCAGTTGGCAACTCCAATTGGTTTCTCCTCTGACCCAATCGTAACTGGTTTGAAGTAAGGATTTTCCAATTGGTTTCTATTGGTCCCAGTTGATTCCTATTGGAAAAGCTAATTGGAGTGAATCGTTTTTTTTTTCTTTTTTTTTTTCTTACTGGGCATTGCACACGAAGCTATCGGCACTCGGCGCACTTTGTCCCCATCGCAGATCGCTTTAAAGACAGGCCCGCGCACCCGCGCCTTACGGAGCAACCGCCCGAGTAGAATGCCCCCACCCCTTTCACCCCTCCTCCCAGAGCATTGTGTGCTTCCTCCCCGCTTTCTTTCCTTGTGTGCACGAGATTGAGCCACTATAGTCGGCTCACACGCTTTCCTCACACGCTTTCACTCGCACAAAGAGCATACGGCGCACGGCGACGATGTTATCGCCCTTGGACTTTATACGGAACATCACGGTGACGGCAGAAATGCGCCTGGAGTGTCAATATAATTGCTATCACAGTAATAAATACACATTGGAATAGTTTTACGTATACCAGCCCATGGTTGAATGCGGCTCTCCAGGTCTGAGGTGACAAATGGTGCCCCAGAAATTACCTTACCACGTCGATTGGACCGCATAATTTGATAACTTTGCCGCTATCATCATTAGCCTCGGGGCTGGAATATATAGTGCGATCATAGTGCCACCAATGTTTTTAGATTTACAGGAAAGCATGCGGCGTGGCGCCACGCTCGACCCCCTCTTCCATATCCTGGTACACTATACATAGCTACAAAGTGCGCTTCTACTGCGTGCTTCGTGTTGGTTTATTCTGTGTTTCGTCGTGGTGTCGAAGTGCGCTGCCATATTCCACTATTCCACCAAAAATCAGATTGGCCTGCTCCAAAATGCTTCAAAATAAAATTTAATCTGCTCCAAAATGCTTCAAAATAAAATTTAATCTGCTCCAAACTGCTCCAAAACTCAATACTTGCTCCAAAATGACTTTGGGCAGTCCTACCCCTGTAATCAGTGCTATCGCGTAACAAAAGCAGGCGACAACCATTTCTTAGATCGCCGTTTCCAATACATTTGGCTCTGTAAGCGGGTGATACCTATTCAAAACTAAAACGAGAAAATTGCTGGGAACTATACTGAATAAGTTGCCGGAGCTCTAAACACACAAAGAAAGAAAGAAAGGGGGGGGGGGGGGGCAGACGTATAAAGACGAGCGGCTGGATGAATGCAATGCATCATGACAGCACGGTACAGGGTGAGTGCCTGGCTTTGCGCTTGAGTCATCAGATCTTTTAGCCTAGACTTACTAAAAGCCGATATAGCATAAACAACTGCCTATAATGATACTGTGGTTGTAGCGTGCCTCAGCAGCAAGCAGACTTCAGCATAGACCTGAACCAGCTACTAAAGCCAGACCTCGTACCGATGTGGGAGTAATTGGGGACTTTGTGCTACTTCTGTTGATAGGTGTTTGGTTTCTTCTATATTTTCCAGGCTTCAAATTCTCTTGCGAAAACAGCATTGATCCACTGGTAGTTTTTTTTTTTACTTGCATTGCGTTTTGTGCGGGTTTGGCAGCTAGTGTTGTGGAATAGCTGAGCCAAAGCCTGAAGTAGTGACCATGGACTTAATGAGTTTGATGAGAGCTAGCCTGTTGCGGTTGTGTGAAGAGCTCGACGTCGAGGTAGAGGATGACAGGTCAGAAGCTGAAATTAAATCCATTTTAGAAAGCAACAGTGATCAGGAATACTTTGAATACTTCGGCAACTTAATTCTAAAAGAACAAGAAAAGGAGGAGCATGAAGAGCGAGAAATGCATGAGTATGAACGAATTAAGCAGGAACAAAACAAAATTATGGAAGAACAAAGTAGGCATGTAAGAAAAGAGATAGATGCTCTCAATCAAGAGATTGAATGATTGGAACAGGGTTTTGAAGTGGAGCAGCAGAAATGTCAGACACCCATAGAAGTAGCACACGCGAGGTGCGAAGAAGTCGCACGCACGGTTCTACCAATGGTATAATGAGAGGCTGATCTCGGTGAGCCTAAATGTACGTTCATAGGTGATGCCAGATCCGTAGACCGTGGCGTAGATGTTGAGGACCCCGTTAAAGGGGACTGTATTGAGCGTGTTGAGATACTGGGCCAATGGAATGCTGGAGAAGCAGTTAGGCCAGCTTTGGTCGATTTGGCACAGTTATCCAGAGAGTAAGTCGCGAAGGTAACTCTTTCCAAAGTAGTCCGAGAAGAAACCGACTCATTAGACAAGAGCACCAGTGCAGAGCTCAATCGGTCAGAAAAATGCTTTAAAGCACAATATAGGCTAGGCAGTGCAGTTGTGGACAGCACCCAGGTATGCGAGCAACGTTGCGCAAATGAAAACAGCTGCATTGTCCCGAAATGTTTGAAGCTCTCCGCCAGTTGAGGTAGCCATGATAGCAAAGACTTACCCACAAATTATTCAGACTATGCGGTTGAGATGGAAATCGTGACCGACGATATAAGTGCTGGTGAGCACGAAACACGAGCGGGAGGCTCGAAAATGAGCACTAGAAAACATGTTAGGGTGAAGCGGCGTTGCAGAGTCAGGTATGCGCAGAGAGGGAAACGCGGCTGAATAAAGGCACTAAGCCCAGTGGGGAGCGCAGTCAAAGAGTTCGAAAGGCACGTTTGTTTCTTAGAATGTTTCTAGACAGAGCGCGTCCGAACTGCCGAAGGAGGAAGAAAAGAAAGAGCCATTCGGCGCGATGGTGGACAAAAGCAAGGGGCGATTATGTTTCCCCTCATTGGGTTCTTTTCAAGGTGTACTAGGCATGGCAGAGGAGAGCGAGTGGTAAGGCGACGCGAACTGGTCAAACAAGGCAGTGAAATCGCAGTGCCATGCCTAGAAGGTATGTTGCCTGTATGTAGAGTGTCGGGGGTCGGCAGCAAGGAGAATGACCTATGTGCCCTTTGTATTCCCTCATTGACAAGACAAGCTTTCAGACCGCGCCCGCGCCGAGTACGGCTTAAAGATTTGACGCAACCGTAGGCTATTTGGAATAAATTTTTGAAACATTGTTTTCTCGATATGTCGTTCTTTTTCAAGCAGATAGGCTTCTTTTTTTGTGTGTGAGATACGCTTGTAACGTCAAGTCCAGGTTATTTGTTAGAAGCCTGTAGTGGCGTGCTTGAGTATCAGTTCACTTTTCGGAAGTGTTCGTGAGATTTTTCTTTGAAAGTAAAATGCGTTATTTGGAGGAGCCATTGTCTAAACTTTACTTCTTTAGAAAGTGTTTGTACCATTCCTTTAACTCTTTCCCTACCATGGGAAGAATAGGTGTTTTTTGTATGTTACGGCAGATGTCTTTTTCTGAAGGAACTACTGCACTCAATATTTAATGTAATACACAAACAGAAAGCAAAATGAATGCACTTTTCACGCTTAACATAAAAGGTTTATTAATGAGATGTATGTCATAAAAAAGATATAAATTGTTAAAATCAAGATTGTGCGATAAAGCTTAACAAAGTTTGTAAAGACACGCTTGTATCTACTAAGAAAAAAATGTTATGAAAATTATGAGATATACAAAATGTGTTGCCGTCTATTAGGCACTATCTCCGAAAAAATCTAAATTTTTTATTAAACAGGTATTTGATCACTACAAAAATTTAACTGCAAGCACTACAGTTGGGCGTGCCGGGCTGCGGCCGCCGATGTTCCGGACTGGTTTGCGTCGTCGTCGCTTTCAGACTCAAAGTCCAAGGAAAAGTCAGCGTCCTCTGACTCGCTGCTATTCGATGTGTCGATAAGATCAGCCGCAGAGGCAGTGGAATCGCGATAACTGCGATCTCCCGAAGTGCACGCGCCGTTTCCGGAGCCGAACATTTTTGCGTTCTGCTTTGACGATCGCGAAACTTCGGAGCACGTTTAAAAATCACCGCCTGGCGGTAAAAAAAAAAGCGAACTGCTTAGAAAACTAAAATATAGTTCTCCTCCTTCACGTCCGATAGCGCAGTATGTCTGTGAGCGGCGCGGAAAGTCTCGAAAGCGGCGTGTCAAACCATCGATAAAGGGCTAACCGTGCCCAATGGGCGCGGTACGGAAAGAGTCAAAGCGTGTCTTGCGCGGACACAAAGAAGCAAAGCGTTGGTGCAGGTCTCGTACGTGTATTTAGAAGATGGTAGCGTTTAGAGTTTCGCATAGAGTGTGCGTGAAAGTACTTAAAAATAAGCGCGAATCTTCTTGTAGTTTTGTGCGCGTAATTTACGCAAGATTCTTTTTTATATGGACAAGAGAAAGGAAATATTAGTGCGTGAGTCGCACGTATGAGTTAAGAATTTTTACCGCAAAGTGAGAGCGATTCTGATAGTATATCCGTGAAGTCAACGAGGCTCTCAGTGGCACTAGTACGTGCATTAATAACAGATGTAGAGTACAAACAGACTGTTCTTGGCATTTGTGCTGTATAAGATATTTCAATTATCATTTATTTTAGGGCATTTTCGAGCATTCTACCTTTGCTCTCTGCAGCATGACGATCTGGTTTTGTTGAACTCAGAGGTACATGAGAGCTCGCTTTGGCGGCACAAAATTTGGGTGTCAAATTATTGGGTCAAGCGAAGCCTGGTGGATTTAAGTGGATTTTGGGTGCTTGCGCGCTGTGTGGTGCTTTGTGACTGGGAATGACTTTTCAGTATCAGATGTTGCGAGAGGGTTGTGAAATCCTGATCTAATTTTAATATTGTGGACTTCAGCGAAGGTTTAGTGATTTCATGGCTGCTTTTGTGCTTTTATTAGATAAAGCAGGTACGTTGGTTTGTTTGCTAGACCCAATGACTCTCGGTGTGAGCACGGCACTTTCCGGTGCCCTGGGGTCATGTGTGTGCTTGTGTGTTCCCAGGGAGAAGGCCACAACGAAGTTAATGCTGGGACCTCAAGCTCGAGCATGCCATCGGCCATCATTTCATGAACAAACCCCGAGGTCGTGACTGACCACCGACGCTTCAGGCAACCTGACAGCTGGTCACCCTCAGGTCGGATCTTCCAGTGGCAGAGGAGTCTGTTGCGTCCTGAATCGGCAGGGCGCATTCTTTGGTTGTTTCCATCGAGGCAGCTGCTTTCATCAGTGTCGCCCAGACGGCGACAGTGCCCGACACCACACGTAACGGGCAAACAAGCGCCCCAAATCGGCAGTGCGCATTCTTTGGATGCTTCCCCTGAGGCCATCCCCTTCATCAACCTACCTGGCGACGCGGCCCGACACCAGCTGTGACGGGCAAACAAGCGTCCCAGATCAGCAGTGCGCATTCTTTGGGTGCTTCCCCCGAGGCCAACCCCTTCATCACCGCCCGCCTACCTGGCGACGCAACCCGACACCGACTGTGACGCGATGACAAAGAAGCTCTCTTAGAAGCAACCACAACCGCGGGGACCAGCACGAAGGCCACTCTCCCGACCCTGGCAAGATGACCGTCATGAAGAGCAAGAAAGCAAGCCGACGACTTTCATGGAAGGAGTGTGAACCCCCTCGTTTCCAGATTGCCTCGTCCTTGCTTCGAAGGTTGGACATCAGAGGCGGAATTCTGTGAACAATACGACCCCTCTGATTGGCCGCACCAAGGTAATCCAATTCTCTTGTGTAGGGAACTAAGCAAGACGGCTGTTTTATAAGCCTTGAGTGCAGTGAGGTGTGTCCTGATGTTCTCATGCGTGCGGAGGTATGTAGTGAGTCAGACAGTCAAAGTGCTCCTGCATGGAGTGTGCTGCCATATCTGGAGCCAATGTAAATACTGTAAAATAAACCCATTTTCTCTCGCTCCTACTGCCAGACGTACTCATCCCTGTGGCTGGAAGGATCCCCCGGCCCAAATGCTACCCCGAGTCCCAACACCACGAAGGGTGTGTTTGATTGCCAATAAACCCCGCTTCTGCTGAACGCATTGAAGTACTTTTTTGCAGCAAAGTACTATTTCTGAAATAGCCTGTTTTAACTTCAAATGCATTTCTCCGCTTCGATAGAAAGTGGTTCAGGGCACCTTTGAAGAGTGCATGATAAATGTAAAGCTACAGACTGCAAGCATGAAAAAGAAGCTCAGCTGTCACCGCAGGGTCACCATCTGCATACCGGCTGCCACCTCAAGGCTACAATGTTTGCTTTTCTTTTAAAGATCCTCGAGGGTGAATCATCTCTCATGCCTGTCATGTGTTGGTAGGTAAGGCTATAAGTACTTGTTTGTGTGTAGTGTTCGGAATATTCAGTTCGAAATAACTGAGAAGGTATGCCAAATTTTTTTGTGAAATTCAGATTTAACTGAAGAAGGCCAGCTTTTGCGTGCAACATAGTCCACAGCAGCAAAAGAAGGTCACAAGTTGTGCAAACTTAAGCTCATCTCATGGAAGCAATGTGCATTTAATAAAAACGCAGAGTTGGAATGAAAACCGCACCTGTGTTTGCTATTGTCACAAAGTGTTCATGCTGAGCACAAAATGGAGTGAAATTACGGGTTACTTTCAAGGCTAGTGTGGGGCCAATCATTCTACCAAAAAGTAGCACATCTTTAAATGCCTAGTATTGCTTATCAAGCATTAGCACCCATTACTTTGATTAACTTGTTGCTGCTTGAGACTGCTCGTCTATGAATGTCTAGTTACATAGACTTAGTTTAATGGCCAATGTACAGTATGCTTTCATATTGTATGTGATAGCAATGCCTAGGCTACCACATTTCTTGTGCACATTTCTTGTGCATGATACATGCATATTGCGTGTTTCTTCTGGACGATGCGCGCGGGCGCCCAAACGAAGAAGACGAACTGCGCTTTGCTCTCGAGCTGTCGGCTGAACTGGCCAGCGCTGCAGCTATCCTTTGTAAATATATTTTGTAAATAGTCTTCAGTACTTAATCCTTCGTTCGCGTAACAATATCAAATGAAGTTGTAATTCGGGCCAATTTTCATGTTTATTTTTGCATGCTGTTTTGCATGGTAATTGTGCCTCATTCCTGCATGGCAATTATTTTGCATGGTAATGCTGCCTAGCTGAAATTGTGAAGAGTTGGCAAAAAAGTTGTAAACAAGTATTCGATTAACTTCACGCTACGAGAGGTTGGTCCTAAATGAAATGGCAGGAAGTATTGTAATGCAACACGTTTTTTTTTTCTCTATGCCTGAAAAAAAAAAGTTGGCAGCCTATCCACGAGGTGAATGCTGATGATGGAGCGAAGCTCCTTGGACGATTACAGCTGCTGCTCGAGCTTTCGCTTCGGGGGCTTACTCCTGTTGCCAGCGTGCTGCTGCTTCACGTGCTCATAGCTCGGGGTTAGCTTCGCAGCGTTGCCGTTGGGCTGCCGCGTCTCGTTCTCGAAGTGTAGGATCAGAGTCATGACATTTGCGCTTACGTTTGCGCTGCTCCATACTGCAGTGCTAAGTGTAGCAATAGCGGCGCCGGCGCAGCGCAACACCTGTGCGCAGTCGGTATGCGCGCTGTGTGTGCGACGGGGAGCTTTGAGGACGACGGCGACAACAGACATTGTGAGAGCCTAAGGAGCTTCGCTCCTAAAACATGTTTTTTTCGCAAGAGTGCACTGATCACCTGCATTTTAACTATCGTATAGACTCATGTAAGTGCCGCATCCAGGTAAAGACCGTACCCGTACCTTGGCAGCCCAAAATTTGGAGAAAAAAAATTTCCAACGGAGAAGCAATTGCGTTTGGTGCCCCGATGCCACGCATGCTCATCGGCAAATTTTCGCACGCTGCGTACTTCTGCGTGCCGCTACTAGATGGTGTGAGCCATCTAGTAGTGGCATCGAGTATCTAGAGCCATCTTGTAGCGGCCCTTACACGGGACCGATCCAAAAGGGTTGGTCCTGTGTAAGGACCACACCTTGTCAATATTATGAAAAAAATGTGCAGCCCTTACAAGACTCTGTACAGTATGACTGCATTCATTAATATGCGGTCAGAGTTAAGAAAAAACCATGTCAGCCCTAGAAAGTGTCAAAATTTACTTCATGATTTCAGCTTGCAATGTATTTCAAAGCATGCATTACCGGCTCACCACATACTCTAATGAATGCCGTGAAGTGCCAGCTGGAATGAGTACCTTTGACTTGCTGTTGCTTTGATGCTGTCAATAAATGAGGTGATCCCATGAATATTGTGTTCTTTCTAGCAGTAGTCGAGGCCTCTGAGTCACCTGGCCTGATAAAAGACAAATATTGCTAAAGGTGAACGCAGCACAAGAAGCAGCAAAGTAAATGCCACCAGAGAGCAATACGGCTGGGGCAGCCAGTTGCAAGGTAGTTGCCATACTGCTTGCTGCCAATGAAAAATAAAGCTGTTTTCGCTTCCTGTACGAGTCACGCCATCTGTCAAATTCCTGAATAAGTTCCATGCAATTCCACTGCTCATTTTCTTACCACCGAGGAAGATACAGTTTCCCTTCCTTAAAGCTGGTTCCTTGCTCTATGTCGTACCTTGTGCCATGTCGTACCTTGTACCATCACTTTCCTTAGTGTAGAGGGCGCAAAAAACATGTTCAAAGTGACTGCATGGTGGCACCCCCCAAATGTATACATTGCACAGTGAAAATAAAGTCGGGGTTCTTCAAGTCACGGCAATGGTGCAGTGCAGTCGCTCCTTGCTGGCGAGCTCAGAGCAATGCCCCTTCATGGTGTCAGAATTGAATAACAAGCTGCCCACAACTCTGTCGGTAACTGCCACCATCACTCTCCGGTGCCCTTCACATTCGACAACCCAAGTCGGCGGCCAGCATAGCTACTCCAATGCAACGACTATGCATTCGTGTTGGGCCTTATCGGCATTTCCGAAGGGACCAAGGTCGGCATGCTCCTGTAGTGCACGGGTATTCAAGCACAGGTTATTCTTGCTTCACTCATGACGGATGCTGAGGCTTCTTTGAAGTCGTCTAAGTCCTCACAGGCCACTTAGTGCATCCGGTCAATGAAGTATACAAATCTAGCCAGTTCCACCAACATATGCAGCTGCCTGGCAAAACAGTGGATACCTTCTACACAACGCTCCGGAACATGTGAAAAAGTGCAAATACTCATCAGCAGCAATCAAAGAGTGCCTTGTTGGGCCAGCTCTACAGCTCCAAGACATGAACCTCCTCCACAACGGTCACCAGGGTGTTAAATGGTGTTTGGCATTAGCCAGAGAGTATCTGTGGTGGCCATGTCTCAGCATCCAAGTAAAAACTGCAGTGGCGAACTGTGGTGTGTGTGTGCTACTACAAGGGCCCAACGTGCCGAACCAATAATGCCAACAGAAACGCCTCCAGTAGCCTGGGAACGAGGGGCCATGGACCTGTTTCATTTGGACAGTCAGGAGCTCCTGCTAGTGGTGGGTTACCGTTCTCGTTACCCGGAAGTCATCAACCTCCGGTCCACGCCATCCTTTGCCAGACACAGCATTCACGACACTCCACTTAGTGACAAAGGGCCTCAGTTTGGCTGCAAAGCCTTTCAGGACTTTGCAAAGAGCTACAGGTTTAGGCATGCCACAAGCAGCCTGCACTTTCCTCAGTCTAATGGTGAAGCAATGCGAATGCTGTGCACAATCAAGGACTTGCTGCAGAAAGTCCATAAGCTCGTTCTTGGCTTTGTTGGCATACCGAAACACTGTTGGAGTGTATGGCTACAGTCCCACTCAACTTGTCATGGGTCGCTCACTCCGAACTCGTGTTCCAGTTCCCTCGGCAAAGTTAGCTCCAGACTGGCCGCAAGTTGCAAACTTCAAGGACAGGAACACGGCGAAAATGTATTATCAGGCACAGGATTTCAACAGGCGCCATGCTGCTCATGATCTTTGCACCCTAGAAGAAGGGGAGAAAGTATGGGTTCAAGATACCAGGACAAAGGCCACTGTCATCAGTATAGCCCAGAGGCCACGTTCGTACATCGTGCAGACGCCTGTGGGAGTCCTGGTGAGAAATTGTCGGCACCTCGCTCCATGCACCAACCAAGAAATGTCACCTGAACCTGCTTGTGGCAGTGCCAATGGCAGTGCTGGTGGGCTGCCATTGTAATGACAGTGGCAGTCCACCAGCTAAACCTCTGCCTTTGGGGTCACCACAGGGACAGCACACCAATTTCGGCCGGTTAGTTAAAACAACATCCTGCAGACTGGACTTGTGATATGTTGTTTCATATGTACGGCTTATGTTTTCTTACTCCTAGCAGGCTGTCGGTGTAGTTTGCTTCAGTTAGGCAAACCAATATGGTGGGCTTTGCATTGTTACAAACCGATAGTCCTGAAAAGTGTGTGTGTGTGTGTGTGGGTGGGTGGGGGGGGGGTATAGAGGGCTCAAAAGACATGCTCCAAGTGACTGGATGGTGGCACCCTCCAAATGTATATATTGCACGATGAAAATAAAGTCGGGGTTCTTCGGGGCAAGGCAACAGCGTGGTACAGTTGCTTCTTGCTAGCGAGCTCAGGGCAGCTGGACCACACTCCAAACAATGCCCCTTCACTTAGCACTTTGCATACTTAGGTGCTCACGAGTGCAAGCAATTACACTTCCGCACAAGAGTTTCTTTTCTCACCTGCACTTGCCCCCAGTGGTGTACTTTCTTCCTTCTTTACTCGACCCTTTACCCAGTGCAGGATAGTAAACCGGGTATTTTTATTTGGTTAACCTCCCTGCCTTTCCCTTTATTTTTCTTTCTCTCTCTGTGCGCTCACATAACACAGCACAAGGCGTGAGAACATCGGCCAAGTTATTCCAAGCACAGGCTACACGCGTCTGTACACTGCTGTTACGGGTAGGCGTGACATCATTTCCCGCCAGTGCGTCGCGTCGTGGAGGCTCGTTTGCAGCCGGCGCACGGTTATAAACCTCTGAAAATACAGCCATCTGTTAAAAATTACATGCTATGATCATTGTGTATTGAAATAATCACGTCTTCTAGGTGCTATGCTGACGTGTTCTTCATTTTTCCAAATTTTTATTCTGTATCCCTTTAAGACCAACTGCGATAAGATTTTGGATGATGTAAAATGCCTAATTTTATACAGAGCAGCCTTTATGCAAAATTTTTACATTTGAAATGCGATTTGGATGCATCACGAAAAGCTAGCTAAAATACAGATTTTTATACCGAAACTGAATTTAAAAGTTGGAAGGCGATTCAACATATAGTTGAAGTCTTCTCAATCGAGTTGGGGGTGAGATAGGGGTGAAGTCACTGCGCACCACACTTCATCGTGTCACTACTTGCAACTACTATGAGTAGAAGGAGCGTCTGACTAAAAAAAATTTTTTTACTTCAGGACCAGCCCACATTTTGACGTATGATAATGTATTAATTTTAAATAATTTCATTATAACGAAATTTCAATATAACAAAGAAAATTGGCAATCTTATCGACTTCATTTGATCGAGGTTTAACTGTACTTGCTAATAGTACATTTGAAGGTAGCTGTGGGCCTTTGTCAAGCTGCCTCTACAAAGAGCAGCTTTTACCTCCAGCTTCCTTCATCGGTGTGATGATGAAAAATAAACATTATTATTATTATTGATTTAGCAAGCACCAGACTTGATGTCATTTTTTTCCTCCATTTTTGCACATTTGCAAAAGCTTTTGCATACTTAACATGTCAGAGTAGCCAATGCCACCTACACAAGGTAACGTCTCACGAGGTACAGCTATTAGAAAAAAAGAAAGTCGCAAGCACTAAGGTGCAAGATGTATTGACAGGGTAAACAATGACAAGCTGTGTCTTTAGCCTCTAATGTTCTCACCATTATATTTGTCCATACAATACATCAGGGGTTCTCAGGTACGTTCATCCCATGGAACCCTGCTAAGCTACATAAAGTGCCAAGGAACCCCCGCCCCCCCGATTTAACCGAATTATCGAGGGTATCAAGAAAACAAACAAATGCTGCACTACGTCAACACGCTTTTATTTACTCCATGAATCGTCAAATCTTGTTGCTATTTAGCACAAGACCAGTGCGGAAGCTGAAATTCTCATTTCATGACTGATTAGCGCTAGCAGCGGCGAAGGCCTCGCGACATCCTTCGCGGCGCGCGTTTTCATCAGAGACGCGCTTTGCACCAACGGGCGCACATCCCGATTATTTTTTCGCCACTCAGCTGCTCGCCAACAAATTGTCCGTCCATCGCGATGTAGCCGGTGCTTTTTATCTTTGACAGCTTTGCACTGAGTAAAAGCGAAACTACTGCTTGCCGCAATCGCTGTCGACGAAACCGCGGACGCTATCGACGCGATCATGGACGGCGACCTTGCGGTTCAGAAGGCAGGCGGCTGACAGACGCACCAAGTCAAAACGAAGTTACCTTTCGCTGCAAGAAGTGCGGACTTTCGAAACTGCGGTCGCTATCGACGCTGCCATGGGAGGCGAAGTTGTGAAGGCACGCAGCCGACGCGCGCATCGAGTGAAAACGGAACTACTATTTGCCGCAACCGCTGCGGACGAAACTGCGGTGGTTATCGACGCGATCAGAGATAGCGACTACGCACTTACGGAGGCACGCGGCTAGCCGCCAACGCGGTGTTACGCGCGGCGATAAACGCAAGAATAAAGGCTTTAAAGGACACAATTAGACACGAAGCGCTTCGGCGTTGCTGTCAGTCACGTGCCGCGTACGATTGCCGCTGAGGACCACGGCGATGCGGACTGCGCCGCTTCGTTTCGGTTAGACGCTACGCCGTTCTTGTTCTTCTGCGGCGCGCATTTGCGGTGCTCCGCGTTTCTTTTTTTTTTTTTCTTTTTTTTTTTTCCCTTCAGCGTATAGGTCAGTGCGCACGCTATCGGCACCTACCCTATCTACAAATAGGAGAAAGGCGCATGGTGGTAAGTTACGGCCTCCGAGATTCAAGTGCGAAAGCTTAGGCGCGCTGCCCGTTCTCAGAGGTTGGGTGGCTACAAGCTGCTTGCGTATTTATTGCGCAGTTCGCGCGTTGCTGTTACGCACTGTGATGTGCTTTTTGACACTCGGGCATGGGTAATGGAGGTTCTTTGGATCAAGCGCACCTCGTGTTCGCCGTTTTAGACACTTGTCGGGAGCGGGACCAGGGAAAATTTATCAGTGGCTCACGGAACCCCGAGCAGGGGCCTGCGGAACCCGTAGGTTCCGCTGAACCCACTTTGAGAACCCATGCAATACATGATGATGATATATGTTGTTTTATGGCGCAAGGGCCAGCTATGGCCAAAGAGCGCCAAGGCGTAGTGTACTGAGTGAGCAATGGTGTGAATGATAGTGGGTAGGTGTAGGGTGGCTGTAAAGGGGCCTAAAATCCTGCGCACTAAAGGTGCGTAAAAGACAAAATTGATAAGATCATGACAATGACGTGATAGGGGCGCAATGAATATAATTATGTAACATAACATAGTATAAAAAGTTATAGGCGATACAAGGCACTACTTCCTCACAGAGACCCTTTGAAGCAAGGGCCTGGAGGAGAGTGCATTCCAAATATGCTGTCGCAGCAGCGTCCTCTGGAAGAGGATGCCGCTACGAATTTCTCGGGCGAAGAACTTGCAAAATGTCGATGTCGTTTAAAGAGGCTAAAACTGAATCGTGCTGAAATACCGGGTCAGTATGTAAGAACATCGCTGGGTGAAGGGGTATATTCTCTCTATAGGCTTGAACAAAGTGCTTTTTTCTTTCTGGTTCTGCTATTGGACACTGTACTAGGATGTGAAGTACAGTAAGTGCCTCCCCACATCTAGTACAGGTCGGGGGTTCGCCTCCAGACAACAGGTAATTGTGCGTGCCGTAAGTGTGTCCTATTCTGAGCCTACAGAATAGGACATCATTTCTTCTAGATTTTGTGGTCGATGGCCAATTCCCTAAGCGAGGCTTAATTAAATGAAGTTTGTTATGGGTCTGGGTGTCCCACAAACGTTGCCAGTGGACTCGGAAGTCTCTTGCGTAGATATGGCTTCATATCGGGAACAGGGATGGGCATGGATGTGTTTCCAGCTTTTGCGTTGATGGATGTGGCAATCTGGTCTGCCAGTACATTTCCCTCGATGTCTCGGTGTCCTGGCACCCAGCACACTACAACATGCTGCCCAGACGCATAAATATTACATATTGATGAATAAAGCGATACTATTATTGGATTTTTGTGCCTTTTAAGAGATTTTAAAGTTTTTACTACGCTCAGCGAGTCTGTGTCGATGATTGCTTTACAATACAATACAATTAACCATACATTGTCTCCATGCCAAGCCACAAGATCACTTGATTTCCTAGTGCACTCACGCTTATCTACACAAACCACTGCGGTGGCGCAGTGGCTATGGTGCAGTGTTGTGGGTTCAATTCTCGGCCGCTGCAGCCGCATTTCGATGGGGGAAAATTCAAAGATGCTCTAGAACCTAGATTTAGGGGCACGTTAAAGAACTTCAGGTGGTCCAAATTAATCCGGAGCCCTCAATTACAAGGTTTACCATAGCCCCAGTGTTGCTTTAGGACGTTAAACCACCATGGATCAGTCAATTAATCAATCAATCAATCAATCAATCTTATCTACACACAAGAGAACCCACTAGCTTCTCTAGGGCACCCTTCAGGCCCCAGTAAATTTCTAGCTCAAAAATCACTTCTCCGAAAAGACAAACATGCCTTAATACCTCTTGTGCGTCTGCTCCTTTCCCCATTATCTCTCTCAGGTAGAGAAAGTATCTCTCCGGAGACTTTGAGATGGAGTGGCCATTGCACCTTCCATCACCTGGGCCCGGGGTGTGACACTTCAAGACCCAGTGAGCTGAAGTGTCTAGCTCCAGCATCTACAGCGGGCATCCAGCATCTGCTGTGGATCTGCCCAAGAACGAGGACACAAGATATTCTCTTAATGTGAAAGCATCATCTGACATACACACACCACACAATGCGTTAGTTTTCTACGTGTGTTCACTTTGTTCGTGTCCTTAGAACTGCTCCCGCCTGAATAAGAAGATTCTCAGAACTTCTTATCTATGGAGTGATCAAACTAAGCGTAATGCATAGTATTCAGCATTTCTGGTTTTTATTTCCACCCAAAAATTAAATGTTTTTTTTTGTGTGTGTGTGATTAAAATTTTTGGAATATCACTGGCTTTTTTGGTGAATATTTCTCACGTAAAGATTGTCCGCTTTCTTTTGCGGGCGAGTATGTGAGTGTGCGCGCATGTACATGCATTTAAATATATCATTCACTGATTTTGTCGATGCTGAAATGTGTGTGACTGCAGATCCTGCTTTTATACATTGCAGTAGTATCCAATACACAGAATAAAAATGTTTTCAAGAAGCAGTCTAGCAACAGCACAATATAATATGGCGATGTGACTATGCAGTAATTAAGAGTGAGTGCATTTGATAATTGAGCACAAATAGAATGACCCATCGCAGCAGCTCAGTGGCTATGCCGTTCTGCTGCTGAGCTCAAGGCCCTGGATTCGATTCCTAGCCATGGCAGCCGCATTTTGATGAAGTCCAAATGCAAAAGAACTCGCCAGGTGCGTTCATATTTAGGTGCACATTAAACAACCCAGGTGGTCGAAGTTATTCCAGAGCATTTCACTACGGCTTCTCTCTTAGCCCCGGAGCCTACTTTAGGACATTAAATCCCATGAATCAATCAATCAACAAATACAATGAGACATTATTCACAACATTATTGCAAGTATAGAGCTCCAACAAACAATACAGAAAAGAAATATAGCTAGACAGATGAACCGGACATTACGGTCAGTGAACTTTCCTAGTTCATCGACCACAGTGGCCACAGCACAAAGGCTGCAAGGATCCAAAACCAGGGGTTCACTGCCTTCATACATTCTGCCCTCTCTCCGCTTCTCGTTTTCATCACAGCGAGAGGCAAAACATATGCAAATTAAAAAAAAAAGTGAAAGTGTAGCAGACTGACATGCGACCATGACCTCACCAGGCGCCTTGCATCAACGTGCATGCAGGCCGGCAGTTGCACCCCCTCCCATCCTAATCGCCGTATATTGGTAAATTTACTTTCACTGACCCTTGTCGGCTGAAGAATAATTCCAGAAAAAAAAAATCACCATACCTTTTTCACTTTTTTTAGTTGAAACTAAGATGCTGACTCCTAGTTATACTTGCTGGTTTATGGATAAGTTCTATAAGCCACTGCTACAATTTATTTAGGAGAGCCTGTACCCATTCATATAGAAACAGTGGAACCTCGTTGATACGATCTTCACGGCAACTGGAAAATAAACCATATCATTCAACATATTATCCAACCAAATAGTATTATAGGGAAAAGCAAAAAAAAAAAAACTTATTATCCCGAAAAACATATTACACATAATCGTATCAACGAGGTTCCCTCACAAGCCACATGGCAAAACATCTACCTCGAAATATAAGTCCCCTTTCACCACATATTGAATACCTAAGATGAGCCATAATATAAGAAGCAATTTAAAGTCATAAAAATGCATGCAAAGTGAATTTGGTTTTCCATCATTAAGATCAAATACAGTAAAGCCTCGTCAATACATGCCCGCTTAAAACCTACTAATGGCTAAGACATAGTTGCAGCAAATACCCAACCAAGTCCATAAAGTCCAATGTATTGGCTTGTTGTGTGACTGCCGGTGAGCGCTAACCATGATCCCTTTTTCTCATATAGAAGCTAATTGCACCGCTTTGTCTCGCGGTGATCTGCTACAAAATGGTTTTGCGCTTTTTCAGAAAGTACAGAGCAGTCTGGCAATTAACCTGGCTTCAGCTCAGGTACGGTGATGACTATACGGATAAGCATTGGAAATGCACAGAGGCATGATGGCGGCCTCAGCAAAGAACATAGCCACTAAGTGGCATGCTTGTATGACCCATCGTCGCTAACCTTATCGCGATGAGCATTTTCATCTATTTGCTCAGCAGCATGTGTGGCATAGTGTGTTATTGGAAGTGTACTGCACCATTTTAACATGCGGTAATGCAAACAGGCTATTGAAATGGAGCTGGTCCAAGTGTATGATGCCACTTGCAGAAATGAAAGCAGCCCGCAGTCACCGTGTTGGCTCAACAAACTACGCACCATGCTCAGGCCCCGCCTGCACGGCCAGGAGCAGTGTGGGCACGAAAGCACAGATAGCCTTACGAAACACGGGTGCCATCAGCTGGCAAACACGCACAAGTACAGCAATTAAGTGCCCCGGCACAAGAACAGCCTGCGCTTAGCAAACAATCCACTGCACACAAGTCGCACGGTATACTTGGCACCGTGCAACAGCGGGTAACCATGTTTCATTGAAGCAGTACTGGTTCTTGTCCAGTAGATTGTTGTAAAAACACATGCACATCAGGGAAAGCTCAACAAGTCAATGCATGGTCTACTTTGCCATTGATCTCCCTATGAAAGTTTCAAAATACTTCTGAAATTCTGCCTGTCCTCTATTACACGACCATGTGAAACAGGCAGCATTGTTTTTCACTACTTTGGTGAAAATTAATATTACGCAGATCCAATGCAGATTTTAGAATCTATGTGAAGCAAAGCTTTTGCGCAGCAGTTAATGAAACGCTTTAAATTTGCCCATTTCATTTTTGCGGCTTAGGCATACAGGAATCTGGCGCATGTGCATGTGCTCTCCGCAGTCTTGCTACGCAATGTGACAAATCCTATAATGGCTTGTATTTCTTCATTTTTTTCTTATTTTAAATGTACTGGCCGCTTCTTGGCTGAGCCCTTGTTTTGGGTATGTGCTATAGTATGAAAATCATAATCATCATCAACACGTAGCAATCATCTCAAAGAGCTAGTTGGCATTACTACGATATGTACCGCCCACTTCTTGCAGGCATGTGCCATAGTATGGAAATCATCATAATCAACATGCGATGATCTGAAAGAGCTAGTTAGCGATGGCTTAATAGAAGTATATGTGCGATTGCAGCCTACTGGATAGAGAATCAACCTGCTGCACTGGGGGGGGGCCGAGATTCAAATTTTTTTTTCTGAAGAGTGAAGTAGTATGGTATTTTGCCAAAACCTGACCAGCGACCGACTGATCCAGGTGAAACCATGGAAAAGCTTCGCCTTAGTAAAAAAAAAAAAGCATACCAGCCAATTTGTTAACTTTCGAATTTGTAAAAATCACATGGGCATAGGCTACCCACACACCTAATTAACGATGATTTAGCTTTATACACAGCATACAAGCAGCAGCAAACTTGGAATAGCACAAGCTGGCCAAGCTTGTTTTTAAATCACAGTGACCTTTTCAGCAATTTTGCTACTGCCATCGCCTGCTTCCGGAACTTCTCTGAAAAAGCTTGCTCAATGAAGGTAGCCTTTCAGTGCCCTTCACAACGAAACTTCCAAGGATATGGTCGGAGACTAATGAGAATTTATTTTTAGTAAAGCTTGATGAAACATGTAAAATCATGGAATGAGTCCAAATTTGTAGCGTCATGGAAAACTTGAGAAAGTAAGCAGGCATGGAACCCCTTAGTGTATATTTTAAGCAATTATCACACCGACATTTATCTTCTTTTAGGCGACTATCACATTGTTTGTTGGCGGCGGCGCACATAAAGAGACGTAAATTAGAGATTGCCAGTAAGCTGGTGGGTAGGCTGCGTTCCCATCAGGTCTGTATTAACAAGATTCCACTGTATATGCTTATACTCCGAAAAACTCTGGTACCTGCATAGAATATTTGACACACCAAAATTCTGAACAAAACCTCGAATTATATGCGGGGATTTATAGTGCTTTCATTTTCATTTTGAAAAGTTTACCGGGCCCAAACCACCCCTTGAGCTTGATGAGAAAGCTCATTCCATGGATAACATACACGCAGCTGTGAACATCTCAGCCAAATCTTGCAGTCATGTGCAACGCATGGAGTTCACAAGGAGAGTGCAAAGTCACCTTTGTTTCAAGCACCCTCTTTTCAAACAGAAGCCTTCTCTCTACCCATTTCGAAGCTGTTGGCATCTTGCATATGTCGTCATATGCAAGATTCCCCATAGACAGCTGCCAAAGCAGGCCGTAGGTTCATGTTACTCACGCATCCATTGAAGGTAGGCACCTGGGAGGTGCTGTTCCCATGAGGCGGCAGTTTCTGGCCGAAACCTTCCATGTCGACAGAAAAGGTTGGCGCTGTGGTTCCCCCATCACCACTTCACTGCCATTCTCACGCAGCGGCAGTCGCCAAATTTCTGTGAAAGGTACCAAATGCGACCGCCATTTCTTGGGGTCAGTAGCAGGGGCACCACACAATTTTACGAGGTGGCGTTGCCACTGGCCACTTCAGCAGATCTGGTATGAAATGTGCAACCTGGCAACTGATGCGGGATCCACTGCTGAGCTGTTATGCGCACTACCGGCGTATGCGCATGATTCAAAACAAGCTGTGTACGGGCGACATTACAAACCGCAGATCGGATGACTAAACTGTATGAGCTGGGCACCACCATCGGCGCCGCTCCACTCTGTCGGAACAAAGGACGTTGAGGGGAAATGAGAAGGGTAAATATGGCTCTTGTACTTACGCAGTCTACTGCGTCTTTTTGAAAAATTGTTTCGGTAATATATGCCACGAAATCCATTGCAAGGTGTTCTATGGCTTTAAAAAAAAATGGTGGGGGCAGTTCAGGGCCCCTTTAACGGGACACTAAAGAGAAACATTCAAGTTATGCTATATTAGAGACTTAAATTTCTGAAATAGCTCAACAGTTGCTTTTGAGAGGAGGCTTGTTAAGTCAGAAAAAATGCAAAAATGAAAGATGGCAACACAGCTTTTGTCACAATGCTGTGAATTCTGATAGTATCTACATGGACCCTGTTTAGTGCTTATTCGTAAAGAGAGACTTGCATTGCACTCTAAAAGAAGCAAAGGATTAACCTAGCAAGTTTAGAGAACTTTTCATGCATCAAAATGGTCCCAATATCAGAAGACACCTCGAAGTCTGTGAAATCAAACTGACACAACAACGCTGAAGTTTTGCCGCAAAATTAAGCAAAGCTTGGTTTTGACTTTTTCTAGTAACAACTAACCTTTTTTTCACCAATGAAGAAAAATCAAAAGTTTTGAAAAATACATAACCAACCTAAATTTAGTTTCGCTTTCTTGGTGTCCTTTTAAAGCTGATTTTGCAGGAACATTCACCATACTTTCACTGGTGCATTTTTTGGGGCTTTAACCAAAAAATGCTCAATGTCATAAGGGTGTGCATTTCAAAACTATACAGTCAAATGAATGACACTCAGATGCATCAGGAATGAAGCTTCATTAATGTAATGAAGTAAAGCCACAAGAAAAGCATGTAGTTCTGTGAGGCACAGTGTAACCTCAGGTTGCAACCCTTACCACATCATGAAGTTTGCCATGTGTGAAAAACTTAGTCATGAAAGAGTTCCAATAGAACAAATAACTGCGACCATATCAAAATTGATTATTCACAACTTTCATTCACATTTGCATTAATGTACAAATATAGCAAACTCTGCATTCTAGCTCGAAAAAAAAGTGACATAGCAAAACCACAAGAACTAACAATGTAGTCATTTGTATTCTGAGACACGGCTTGAATTCTTATTCCACTGTCTTCAGTGAATGCAACACTGTCAGTTCAATGGAAGGACGATGACACAACTATGAAGAGACATAGCATATGCTAACCAAAATGCCAGACGCTATGAAACAAAACCACAACAAAACAAACCACTAAAATTGAAATGGAACCTGCATATACAATCTTTGAAGGCCCTAGTTGGCCTACATAAGAAACAAAATGTGAGCATTTACATTCACTTACTACAATGTGTGGGCACATCCAAGATATGCATAAACTGAAACATACAAATAATGAAGCCCTCAGTTTCATCACGGTCCTGTTATATGGGGCTTCTTGATAATGTCCGCAAGGAGATCAGAAGAACATTTCGCAGAGATGTCCATCACTTTGGAACGATGACAGGCATCAGAAATCAATGCCCTCCACTCCTCACTGTCCTTAAGAGAGTCAAGATGTCCACAGATATACAAAGCTTTCTTGGCTCTTGTGATGGCAACATTCAGCCTCCGTGCGTCAGCAACAAAACCAATGTTGCCTCTTGGGTTGTGGGCACGCACACATGACAGTACAATGACATCCCTCTCCTGGCCTTGAAAGCCATCCACAGTATTCACGTCAAAAGTTGCTGCCTCTGGTGCAAAACTCTCTCGAAGCTGTTCGATGATAGCAGTCTTCTGAGCCTGGTATGGTGTGATAACACCGAGAGACACATTCACAACATGCTGTGAAATAGCAAGGCAAAGACGAGCAACAAAGGCAGCTTCACCACGATTCAACCATGATGTACTAGTGGTCTCGCTAACCTCAGGGCTGTCCTTAATGTTGAACACAAGGTACGGAGTCAATGGACATGACGCATATTTGGCATCTAGCCCAAGAACTGGTCGAAGATTCCCATTATAAAAGTACTTTGATGGGAAATGACAAATCTCTGAATGCATTCGTCTCTGTTCATTTAGTGTGAAGATGGGCTTAGAGTCAGCTTCTTGCTTTAGGTAGTTGTAAAAGCGCTCAAAGAGTGATTCCTGGAACCCACGATCCACAGCATCTTGTGACATGACTGTAGCAGGTAGCTGCATGGGATCACCAACAAGAATCAGCCTGCTGGTTTGGTACTGCAAGCTGAGCAGAGCTTCCACTTCGGTGCACTGAGTTGCTTCATCAAGAAGAACACATGAGAAGTTATGAGAACTGTTGCGGCCAAAAGCCTCTTCCATAAGACGGCTACGGCAGCTGTTCAGAGTGGAAAGGATGACATGAGCGTTGCGAAGGATTACAAGTTTCCTCTCATTAGCATTACGGAACTGCCGGGCATTGCTGTCAGTTATGAGCTTTTTCTTCTCTTTAGCCTGCTGGATCTGAGACTGCAAATGTGTGATCTGAAACTCAAGACGTCTAAACGCTCTAACATCCTGACAGGCAGACCTCTCAAGCTGATACTTTTTGTCAGCACACCGTTTCACTTCAATCTCTAGAGCAGAAATGGTCTGGTCGTACTCTCTGCACCGTTCAATCTCATCCTTCTGAATGTTCTTTTGCAACAACTCGTCAAGACAGATTCCACGAACCTCTGGATGGACCATGCTGTTTTGGCCGATTCGGACTACCTTCAAAACCTGTTCTGCAGGCACTCTCTGTCTGTACTGCCACTGCCTGTGAGCCAAAAGCCGACGACCAATCTCATCAACTGCAGCATTGGATGGTGCCACAATCAGCATAGTCTGTTTGCTGTTGTACAGAAGGATCTCTGTCACCACGCCAACAACTGTGTGAGTCTTGCCTGTGCCAGGTGGGCCATGCAGGATCATAATTCTAGGTTCGCTGCCATTCACTCTCATAGCAGCAACAGCAGAACTGATTACTTGCTCTTGCTCATGATTGAAGTTTTCTCTGAAGCTAGAGCTGACAGGAACACCTTTCTGGCACCAAAAATGGCTAACATTAGGCCTGACAATACAGTCAGCAAACGCAGATTTTTCAAGCTCTAACACAGCTTCCATTTGCCGCAAAGCAGGAGTAATCTTGCCCACTACAGACAAGCGCTGAAGTTTACCAAAGTCTAGAGTCACAGGCCTTGTTCTTACTTGAATGTGCAATGTAACAGGAATACACCCATCAGTGTACACACTTTGTAACAAGTCTGGGATGGTGCTATTACGTGCACGAGGGTCCCTCAGGAACTTGTGTTTAGTCACAAATCCAAATGCTGGCAGTGCAGCTTTTTCCTGATCTCGAATGCGCAAATCCAGGCGGACAAGGTGACCTTCAAATGGGTACAAAGATTTGTGCATCTGCTCTGGTGTCACTAAAACAACACAAGTTAAGATCATGGAGTCACCAGGAGGGCATACGTGGTGCATAACAGCAGAACTGAATGTCATGCGTGTGGTGCGTGCGAAATGTTCTCGCCAGCTGCGGAAGAGAGACTGCCACACTTCGAGGCACAAAAAGTGGTAGTTCACCAGCTTGTATTCTTCCAGATTACTGTACATGAAGCGTTTACCTCTAAACTTGCCCATGTCCAGTAGAGGAGGAAGCACTGCCGAATGCAGCTGCTCCTTTAGCCACTGAACTTTCCAGTTGAGAATGAAAGAGATGAAGACTCCCAAGTTTATCTTACTCTTCTGACTTTGTTCGAACTTTTTCTTCTTCAATGATGCCCTAACACGTTGTGCAAATTCAGCCCTCTGCTCATCAGTTTTGCCACTTGGTTCTTCTATGTGAAAGTGTACACGTGACCTCCTTTCGGATACATCAATGTCCATAGGTTCAGGAATTACATCAATGTCCATAGGTTCAGGGTCCATAGGCACAGGAATTAGTGGCAGAGCTGCAGGCCTTTGTGCATCTACAGGGGGGTCACCTGAAGTAGCAGTGTGCACTGTTGAGCCCATTGCCAATCTAGAAATTCGAACAGCTTGTTTGAACCTTGGCACAGAAAAGCATGCTTTTCCCTGTACTGATGAGTCAGCACTTGTAAAATTGTTCACCTGGGGAATGAGGGCACATTTTTTCAGGGAAGAACTCAATCGATTTGTAGTTTCAGTAGAAACAGCATTTGACATTGGAGCATTTTCCAGCTGCGGAGGTATCTTCGTAGCATTCCAAGATGGACACATGTGGTTCGGTGTTTCAACGGAAACATCACTTGCTTTGGGAGCTTTTCCCTTCTCTGGAAGCAGCTGCATACTATACCGAGATGGACTCAACTGTTTTGCTCTTTCAGCACAAACGTCAAGTGGCCTGACAGCTTCAACTCTGTGTGGTACCGTTTGCATATTATTAAAAGGTTTAGCCATTCTGACTTGCTTTCTTTTTGACGTGCTTGCAGCAGGCTTAGATGGCTCTTCTGTACTTAGCAGGCGAGCTGCACGGGACTGGAACCTACCCTTGTAATGGGACTTCTTTAAACCATCTTCACATTCAGCAGCAGAGCTAGACTTGGGCAACATTTCACCATCTTTCTTTTGGACTGCTGATCCACCTCCAGCCATTGGTATCCTGTGTTTCATAGATTTCATAAGCTTCTCTTTCAGGCTTGATTTTTTCTTGGGGCTTCTGTTCACTTTGCCTTGCAAAGCAAGGCGATGGGTAGATGACAAGGAACTTGCACCTGTGGGAGCGCTTCTTCTCTTTATTTTTGCTGGAAGAGCATCATCTTCAGAGAAGTCTTGTGACAATGCTGGGAAGAAATCATTTTCCGATTGCTCCTTATCAGTTGAGGTGGGTTGCTCCGAATCTGACTCATTCCAAACAAGTCTTTTTTCAAGCTCCTTGTCTTCAGCTACTGAACACACTGGCACAGTTTTCCTCTCTTCAGTAATGTCATTCGAGCAACTCCACGGAATGCCAGCCTCAACATCAGCATCATTGCTAATAATCTCTTCTGCTTCCTCAGGTTCTTTCTTGATCTCAAAATCTATTCCCAGATTACAATCATCATCTGAATCGGAAAGAATGATTATTAAATCATCCTGAGAAAATGATATATCATGAGGACTGTCATTAGCTGTGTTCCGAGCGCTTTCAGCAAGTCCTGCTTCAACATGACTGTGATCGCCTTGTGTGACCAAACCACCTTCAGTGAGCTGCTGTCCACTTACAGAAGTAGGTCGTTGTTCCTGAGCAAGAGTGCTGCTTTCACATCTCTCAAGAACAACAGTGCATGGCTTAACCAACCGGGACAAATTGAAACAGCCTGGCATGTTAGGCAAATCGTTTACATTCTTGCTGTAAGCTGTCGGTGAATATGATCTTTCCTGACATGGAACATACTTCAACCCGGAGCACTTCTCCTCATTCATGTTTTTGTGTAAAGGAAATGTACTGCACTGCTTAGCATCACTGGCATTTAGGTCACCCAGTGTAAAACCACTTTTCACAGTTTTTCCAAAACCTATAGAAGAGGTAGACACATCCGCTGGCGTACTGATTTCAACTATGCTTTGCACTATGTTGGTGCTACTGCTGTCAGAGAAAACAGGTTCCTCTTTTACAGTAATGCTACTGACATCTGTTCTTGGTGCTCCTAATGAAGGAATAGGAGCAGCTTCATTTTTCTTGGTAGTAGCACATACACCTAAACCACTTCGGTGTAAATTATCACATTCTGCTTTTTGCTCAGAGGGGTAAGATAAAGATGTGCTGTTGCAAGAGTTTACTTCGACTTTTCTTGACACAGTGCTTGCATGATCTGTCCTTCCGGAACTACTACTGACGACATTGTGCAAGGGTAAATCACCAAGACACTCACTTTGGTGAGCATGTGTCACCACTGCTTTCTCTACATTCTGCGCTTGCTCTCTGGCCAAGCAATCTGGGTCTTGCTTGATATAAATTGGCACACCTGTCGGTTCACGTATGGGAACATCTTCAATTTCGGCAAAGGGTTCTGGCACCTCTTGTTTAATGTAAGTGCCAGGAGCATGAGGAGGAAGTGCTCTATCAGTCACTTTAACTGGGTTTCTGTTGCTAGCAGCAGGTGCGAAGGTCAATCCTACTGGCAGTGATGACCTGCTATGTGATGTGTCGCGACTAGACGTCGATCGAGAATCAGTGGATTCACAGTCGCGTTCAATTTTCACTCTCCCCACAGCGTCAGACGGCTCTGCTTTGATAACAATCGCGACTGCGGTCCCTGGCACTTGCTGATGAGGACTAATGCTGAAGCGCGCCATGCCAGCCGTTGGTGGAACATCGATGTGGGCGGCACCAACAGCCGGACTGGTGGAAACCGCTGAACCAGCATAACTAAGTCTGCCGTCCCCATCAACGGGTTTGTTTTTGGTTGTGACAAGAGGCGGAGCGGCATTATGGGCTGGCGGCGACGGACAGTGCGTGGCAGCTGCACAGTTAGAACTTGTTGAAACAGTCAATCGTCTTTTCGCACAGACTACTTTTGTGACGACGATATCGTCCTCATCGCTCAACAACACGGCGTCGGATGCAGGCGACGCACTCGTTGGTGAATCGGGCAATTCGTTCTTGACGGCGACACTCAAACATTTCTTCTCCAACGCAAACACAAACACATCGTCACCACTCGGCGCAGGCTTCCCAAAACCGATGACATCGCCTTCGTGAAGAGTAACGCGGTGTGATGCCGGTATCCTTGCACCGTTGACAAACACGCCGTTGTGGCTGCGAAGATCGGTGATTTCCCATAGTCCGTGTTTGCTGTATCTCAAGCAAGCGTGCTGACGACTGATGTTCACGCTGTCTAGACGATACTTTGGCTCAACGTTGCGTCCAATCACGACGTTCTCGCAGTCCAAAACAATCTCGCTTTTAGCGTGAGTGTATTTACCGCACCGAACGAGGCGCCAAGCGTCAACCATTTCGGAAGTGTTCGAACTACCTCCTGCATCATCGTATGGCTGGTGAGGATATCGAGGACTGAGTTGAGTTGATGCAAGGTGTGTAGTAAGAAGTCATCTCGAATGACATAGTTTCCAAATAACAGCACCGAGCATTAAGATTAAGCGATGGTCGGTATGGTAGCGACAGAGCGACAACATCGAGTTCGTCGGTTTAACGGTTGAACGCGGGGAATAACAGGCCGGCACGTGTACTATATTTGTAGGTTGCGCTACAGTACGGTAGCCCCCGTTCTTGCCTGAAAAATGTTTTAAGAAATTTCGCGCTTACTACTTTTTTAATGTTCTCAAATTTTGCAACAAGCTTGAATTTTTTAGATGAAATTGTTTTATGGATTTTGTGGAAACATTTTATGGCCCTCAGCGAAAGGTAGATAGATAGATAGGTAGCGTCCTCTAGATTATAAATGCGAATCATAAAGGCTATAATAGAGTGGACCACGACCTACTGAACTCCAGACCAGCACAGTTCTCCCTGCTCCAGCACGCCTGGTCTAGTTCACCCCTTTTGCCGCTAGGGATAGAACGTACGAGCAGAGTGGCAGTAGTTATAACCTGTTCGCTGTCGTCTGCTTCTGCGATCTGTTCCAGCGCTCGTGCCGCTATTTCGGCAGCCCCAGATAGTTTACATTGTTTGTAAATGCATAAATTCACGAAAATAAAAAAGAAAACAAAATTTGCGAATGATTGCTTCTCATTTCAATCACGAGGTACAGTAGGAAGAGCGGTGCAAGAAAGGAAAACAACGAGTACAGCGGGCAGACGATAACATTTCCTCCCGTTGCCTTCGCAGTAGAGGAAAAAAAATCTGATTACCAGAAGATTCATAGGATAAAATATAGTACAATGGAGTAATAAATAAATAGAATAATAAAGATCTTGATACATTGATATGAACAAGAAGATTTAAAAGAATCACGCAGACGATATGTATACGCAGACCACACACAAACTGCATGAATCTGCAGATGCTGCAGAAGGCATGTAACTTCAGCCTTAGCTACATGCAGCTTGCTTGAGTTAATTACAGATGGGATAACGTAAACGATCACATTGTGGTATATTGATGTGTGCCATCATGTAAATCAGAACAAAGCAAGGACTCTAGCATCAGTTTTCACAGTTTCATAAAAGCTTTGCGATGCATATTTGACGGGCCGAACAAACACGTAAACAATCATCAGTGAGTTTTTTTCTTTCTTTCTTTTCTTCTTTTTTTTTTTTTTTTTTTTTGTGGAGCGGCGCGAAACTTCCGCATAAAAGCAAACGTAGAAAGAATTCATGTACTATTTTACGCGTTATTAGATACCACTACAATGCATACACTTAAACAATTTCGGCATACTAGCTGTTGTCTTCGTAAGAAATTGTCACATATGCTAGCAGCCCGCTACAGAAGAGCAGGCGCACACATTCGAATGCCGCCCAGCCACCCACCGAGTAGCAGACGAACAGGTTATAAAAGCGCCACCTATGGCCACCGGTTGAACGAAAGTGGGCGAAAGCTGCTCCCATAGAAGCCGGACATCTGTGCAGGTCTGTAGTTCCAGTAGGTCGTGGAGTGGACAAGCTTTACTTTTGCTGCTTGAATGCGGCGGAAGCGATTTCAAGAGCCAGAAACACGTCATAGACGTTGGGTTTTAAAGACATATAAGTGATCTCCTAAGGTACGTTCGATTCGCCTGCACCAACTGAACCAGTTCACGAGGTGCTGCACCCTGCCATTCGTTACAGTCACGGAGGAAGGAACGGAAATCCTCCAATACTAGCTAGTGTGCCGACCGTGGTCTTTCGGGTGGCACCGCATGCAATGAATGTCGACGGCTGCCACAAGGAGCGCTGCAATGCGGGTGGGTGCCGCGCCGCCGCCCGCTCTTCGTAGACCGCCGTTAGGGTGGCTAGAAGGGTGGCCCTTAGGGTGGCCCTTCTAGCCACCCTACCGCTGTGTTTTCACAAGGGGGCTGCTGCGCCCTGTTCGTATTTATAAAGCCGTAGGATCAGTAAAGTTCTCATGTAAGAAGGTTATTTCTCGTTTGGGGTCTCTTTTGACTATAAAAAGTGCGTATTTACTGCTTGCTGTTTGCGTTTGAGCTTACGCTTAGCTCTGTTTCGAATCTAGAACCTCCGGTGGTTCAATACAGGAAAAGGGAGCACTACATTTGTTTTATAAGAAAGTCCAGCTCATTGCAACATATAACTTTTTAAGTATACTTATTCGGCGAAATTTTTCTAATAGAGAATAAGAATGCCTATTCTATATAGACCTGTAAAGCTGGCTATATACAGTTTTTTTTAAAGACAATACAGATTTATCATCATCATCAGCCTATATTTATGTCCACTGCAGGACGAAGGCCTCTTCCTGTGGTCTCCAATTACCCCTGCCTTGCGCTAGCTGATTCCAGCTTGCCCCTGCAAATTTCCTAACTTCATCATCCCACCTAGTTTTCTGCCGTCCTCGACTGCGCTTCCCTTCTCTTGGTATCCATTTTGTAACTATTATGGTCCACCGGTTTCCATCCTACGCATTATGGCCTGCCCAGCTTCATTTTTTCCGTTTAATGTCAACTATAGACAATCGGTTATCCCCGTTTGTTTTCTTATCCACGCCTCTCTCTTCCTGTCTCTTAACGTTAGGCCTAACATTTTTCGTTCCATCGCTCTTTGTGCGGTCCTTAACTTGTTCTCGAGCTTCTTTGTTAACCTCCAAGTTTCTGTCCCATATGTTAGTACCGGTAGAATGCAATGATTGTACACTTTTCTTTTCAATGACAGTGGTAAGCTCCCAGTCAGCATTTGGCAATGCCTGCGTATGCACTCCAACCAATTTTATTCTTCTGTAAATTTCTTTCTGTACGATTACCCCGAACGGTTCCCAAGCCCGGACTGCCCCCTGTGTGGTGGTTATGCGGACTTCGAGCATGTCCTGTGGGGCTGCGCATTTGCCGGTCCCCCTTTCACCCAAGAGGAAATGATGATGCTTATTAAGGCCCAGGATCAGACCTCTCAAATCCTGGCAGTCCAGAGGGCCCGCGAGAGGGCCATCAGGTTTGACCTGATGGTCCCCGAGTGGGCCTAGCCAGGTGACGTCGAGATTACTCGCGTCTATTGTGGACCCAATAAAGTTCACTCACTCACTCACGATCAGGGTCCCCTGTGAGTAATTGACCTAGATAAACATACTCCTTTACAGACTCTAGAGGCTGACTGGCGATCCTGAATTCTTCTCCTCTTGCCAGGCTATTTAACATTATCTTCGTCTTCTGCATGTTAATCTTCAACCCCACTCTTACACTTTCTCGGTTAAGATCCACATTCATTAGCTGTAATTCGTCCCCATTGTTGCTGAATAGGACAATGTCATCTGCAAACCGAAGGTTCTTGAGATATTCACCGTTGATCCTCACTCCTACGCCTTCAAAGTCTAAGAGCTTGAATACTTATTCTAAGCATGCAGTGAATACCATTGGAGAGATTGTGTCTCCTTGCCTGACCCCTTTCTTGATAGGTACATTTCTACTTTTCTAGAGAAGAACCAAGCTTACTGTGCAATCCTTGTAGATATTTGCCAAGATATTCACGTACGCCTCCTGTACTCCTTGATTTCGCAATTGCCTCTATGTCTGCTGGTATCTCTACTGAATCAAATGCTTTTTCATAATCTATGAAAGCCATATAGAGAGGTTGTTTGTACTCTGCAGATTTCTCTATTACCTGATTGATGACATGGATATGATCCATCGTAGAATATCCCTTCCTGAAGCCAGCCTGCTCTCTTGGTTGGCTGAAGTCAAGTGTTGCCCTGATTCTATTCGAAATTATCTTGGTGAATATTTCATACAATACTGAAAGCAAGCTAATGGGTCTATAATTCTTCAATTCTTTAACGTCTCCCTTCTTATGGATGAGTATAATGCTGGCGTTCTTCCAGCTTTCTGGGACACTTGAAGTCGTGAGGAATTGCGTATAAAGGGCCGTAAGCTTTTCAAGCATGATATCTCCTCCAGCTTTGATTAAATCGACTGTTATTGCATCTTCTCCGGCAGCTTTTCCCCTGGTCATGTCTTTCAAGGCCCTTCTAACTTCATCGCTAGTTATAGAAGGAGCCTCTGTATCCTGTTCATCACTACTTCGAATGAAAGTAGCTTGGCTGCTCTGGGAACTGTACAGGTCAGTATAGAATTCTTCCGCTGCTTTTCCTATGTTATCGAAATTGCTGATGATATTACCCTGCTTATCTTTCAATGCATACATCTTGCCTTGTTCTATGCCAAGTTTTCTTCTCGATGATTTTATGCTGGGTCCATATTTTACGGCTTCCTCAATCTTTCCCACGTTATAATTTCGAATATCCCTTACTTTCTTGTTGTTGATCAGTTTTGACATTTCAGCGAATTCTATCTGATCTCTTGAGTTGAACATTTTCATGTTTTGTCGTTTCTTTATTAGGTCCTTTGTTACTTGGGAGAGCTTACCTACTGGTTGCCTTGGTGCCTTACCTCACACTTCAATTGCTGCTTCTGAGATCAGCCTAGTTACGGTTTCATTCATTACCTCTATGTTGTCTTCATCTTCCAGTTCTAAAGCTGCATGTTTGTTTGCGATCACCAGCCTGAATTGATCTGCTTTTACCTTTACTGCGTCTAGGTTGGCCTGTTTCTTTTTGACTAATTTTATTCTTTCTCTCTTCAAATTGAGAGAAATCCTAGACCTCACTAACCTATGGTCACCGCACTTTATGCTACTTAGCACTTCTACATCCTGCACTATATATGCTGGGATCGGCAGAGAGTATGAAATCTAATTCATTCCTTGTTTTTTCATTAGGGCTTTTCCAGGTCCACTTCCTGTTGCTGTGCTTCCTGAAGAAGGTATTCATTATTCGGAGCCTATTCCTTTCCGCGAATGCTACCAACATAACTCCTCTAGTGTTCCTCGAATCGATGCCGTAGTTGCCAATTGCTTGCTCACCAACCTGCTTTTTCCCCACTTTTGCATTGAAGTCGCCCATTACTACAGTATACTGAGTTTGCACATTTCTCATTGCTAATTCAACATCTTCATAAAACTGTTCTATTTCTTCATCATCGTGACTAGAGGTTGGGGCGTAGGCTTGTACTACCTTCATTTTGTACCTCCTATTCAGCTTTATTACGACGACTGCTACCCTCTCATTAATGCTGTAGAATTCATCAATGTTGCCCGCTATGTTGTTATGGACTAGAAATCCTACCCCGGATTCTCTCTCATCTGGAAGACCTCTATAGCAGAGGACGTGGCCGTTAGTCAGCACTGTGTAAGCCACGCCAGTTCTTCTAACCTCACTAAGACCAATAATATCCCAGGCAATACCTGATAATTCTTCAAATAGCCCTGCTAAACTATCCTCACTCGATAGGGTGCGAGTGTTGAACGTTGCCAGGTTCAGTTTCCAGTGGCGGCCTGTCCGGACCCAGAGATTCTTAGCACCCTCTGCCGCGTCGCAGGTCTGACCGTCGCCTTGGTCAGGTGTTCCGCAGCCGCTGGTCACTGAGGGCCATGGGTAAATTGTAGAGTCATGAGGGAGGTAGTGGCCGAATACTGCACCAGGGAGGCCAATTCCTGTTCTGTTGAGGGAGTGACTTTGTTGAAGCTTAGTGGGCCTTCCTAATTTGGTTGCACCTTGACTAGTATAGCCGCACTAGCCTGCAGGCATGGAGTGGCGCCTGAACCGGCAAAAAAAAAAAGAAAAAAATCGTCGAGAGCTAGTGGGACAGATGTGTGTGTGACGCGAACAGGAGGTTGCGGATGGAGACAAACATGGTCGCCTGAACACTGCCTTTTATCTTCGTCTTTCTCCACTTCCATGCACGGACCATCTGTGCCAGTAGCGCACCCAGGATCTCTGCCGGGGGGGGGGGGGGGGGGGGGTAGACAGTTTGCCTTAGTTTGGCAATACCATCTAAACAGCACTAATGTCAATGTCTTCACGGAAAATTGTCAAAAAATGCGCTTTTTGCGCAAATTTGCGAGTGTGCAGACGATTGCGCGTCTTACATCTTAGTTGCAGTTGCAAAAAAAAAAAAAAGGGGGAGGGGGGTTAACTAGGCCTCAAGGGGGGGTTACAACCCCCGAAACCCCCCCGTCGGTGCGCCACTGATCTGTGCACCGTTACACGTTCCCCCTCCCCCGAAGAGAGCGCGAGCAACAAACATATGCGGAAGCAAGAGGACGCTGATAAATGAAAACAAAAAATGCGCAGTTAGTCCATTGTCCCAATATAGTTCTTCAACCACATCAACTGTAGCTGTCCGGTAAGTTTTCGCATGGTTCTGGTGGACGAGGCTGACTGTTGTGTTCCGGACGACGTCTGCATGCGCCGTTGCTCGTGAACACTGCTCGTAGTCCACGTTCGCCTCCTGATGCAGTTAAAGCGCCTTGAAGTACCAGGAACGGTGGTTGCTTTTCAAACTAGTGCGGATGAAAGGATGCACGTTGCGAGTTTTCTTGAGGATATTGCGCGCACGTGAGAGGTACCGTTGGCTCGTGAATTTCCTTGTTTCTGATGGTTGCAGATACGTGTTTTCTGAAATGATTGCTCGTTGTTCGAGGTGGCTGAGGCGAGAAAATGGCACCAGTCCTTTTCGCCGTCGCATGCGGTGTCGTCGAGATTGTCCTCGGAATAAGCGCAGTCTTGACTGGTCATGTTGTAAAGGTCCTTGGTGATGTTTGTTTCTTGGGACACGACCTACTTGGGTTCTGTTGCGATATCCGTTGTCCGTGGGTCCGAGCGGCCACGAAGTGTTCCATGTATGGTGCCGTGCCAGGTGCCGAGAGGAGGAGATATCCAGGGAGATTAGAAAACCGTTTTATATACACTGTACATGGTATTTTACAAGAAGGGCTCCATTATATTGGAGCCGTCTACGTGCTAACATATTTGCATGTAGTAGCGTTTACATCTCCGAGCGTTCTACATGGTCGAGCGTCTCTACATAGTCAAGCGTCTCTACAACACTCAAGTCCCCTGTTTTATCCCTTCCGTTTCCTTCTTTCACTCCACGAGGGAATACACTTAAGTTCTTTTAGCCAATGATAGTCTTTGATCAGGTGGCCATATCCCGCACGTGATGTGTCGTCGTTTCCCGCCGGGCTCCGCCTCCAAACTTGCTAGGTCGCCCCCGAACACAGGCAGCGGTTGACACCTTGGGAACCGAACGTTGATGTCGTTCCCCCGGGATTGCCAGACACTGGCCGCTTTCAAGATTCGCCTCTCCATAGCGGTCAGTTCGCAGAACCAGGGAGGGCGGTGGCTGTCTCGAAAGGGCGCCAGGTTGGCGCGTCGCAATCGGCGCCGGGCCTCGTCGTGGTTCGGGCGGCACTGATAATTCACGGAACCGCACCAAAGACGCGACGCTGCCGTTTAGCGACGCATGAGATAGCCTGGAGACCAACTGCTAATCCCTCAGTCCCAGGTGACAATTCTCGGCCGCGAGAAAGGGGCGCCAGGTTGGCGCGTCTGAGTCGGCGCCGGCCTCCTTTGTCCCGAAGGACCGCCAGACACAACAGTTCGCCTTGGGTTTAGCTTGCTTGCGCGTTCACGCCTTTTTTGTTACATCTGGGTTTTCGGTGATGCTCTTCGTCGTAGATTATGTCGAAGCCGTCGTCGGGGTCGCTGCAGTTGTTGATGGAGTTGATGTTGATCTTTTTGATGTTCATGCGGGAGCTGCTGGGGTAGTCTTTCCTGCACATTTGTCCTTTGACTTGTTTTGCAAACTAACGTGGTATTCTGTGGGTAGCTGGTGCATTGCTCGCTTGTGGGAGACTTGTCTGGTGGCAGAGACATTATGTCAGGCTCCACAGAAGGCTCTTCTGAGGCTGCTGCGACGACATAATAAATAGGTGCTATTGTCATATGACAGAGTGTGACGATTAGGGTTTGCGACGCTGCTGCTGTGTCAGCGGTTCCTTGGGGTGTTGTACGCGGAAGAAAGTTTCTTTGTTGCGAAGTGGTTTGGTGTCCAAATGTACATGGCTCATCCGCAACTGCTAAAAGAGTATTGCCTTCTTCGTGAAAAGAGCACATTCTGCTTGTGGTTTCCCTCTGACGTATTGTCGGAGAGCAAGTCGGCTTCGATTCATCAGAAACAGTAATAGTTGTGCTTGAGATGTGTCGTTTTTTCACAGCTGTGGAAGTGTCACGTGACGAGAAACCCGGTGGTGGACCGCGCGTACACTACAACGGTGTGAACGCGTCAGATGGTTCAGTGACATGATTCTTGCGGCGTGTCGAGAGCATAGATGGTGAAGATGGCTCTGTGGTAGTCATAATCTTGCTGGGCGTGCGTTTGTGCATCGTGTTCTCGCGAGGATCATGGCATGAGAAACTCATCGATGATCTCCTCATACAAGACCTTGTTTGGCACTGATGATGATTGCTAAGTGGAGGTTGCGGATAACTGCGGCGACACAGTTGAAATGTCTCTAGCTGTTGGATAATGGAGGCGTCTGCATAGTATACGTGAAATCGACTACTCACCTCTTCTTTGATTTTCGTCCACGATTCGTCGTTTTCGAAGATGTGCCTAAGGTAAAACCGAAATGCATCACCGGTGACGTAGTCATTGAAGTTGGAGACCATATCCTTTTCCGACCACGATGCAGCAGATGAGTGGAGCTTGAAGAGACGGAACCAATCTTCCACGGGCCCATCGTCCACTGATCCTGTGTACTTGGGTATTTCCAGGGCTTGCGGTGGTGCGGTCATGATGCTGGTCGGTGTAGGTGGTGGATCTATGCACTTGGGGTTCACGGCGTGGCGCGAAAGATATATATATATATATATATATATATATATATATAAAGTAATGAACGACGCGAACGAGGATTTTTCGCAGACGAGTTCCTAGGTGAGGCGGACATTGCCGCTAATAACGTGAGCTTCAGAAGACTCATTAGCAAATAGTTATAGATTCAATTTTTAATTTGTGCCTTGGGGACAGTTGCTAAATGGAAAATTAGGAGGCAGTGACATTTTCAAGCACATCCATCTTTTAAAGACCTTGAAAATCGCACCTAATCCTAGATATTCAAGAAGTATGCGGCGAAGTTTGAATGATAGCGTGTCGCGGCCAATACCAACCCGACACACAACCGCACATGCTTGCCAGGCAAAGCGTATCTGACGCATCAGTAGCTGCCGCGACTAGCAGCGGAGACTTCCGGTTTGCCACTTCTTCGCGCCTGTCGTCACGGCGTTTCGGTCTGATATGAGAGCGGGGCCGCCTTTTCTGCGCTCCCACGGCACTCAGTTTCGATATTGATTGAATTTGCCATTAAAATTCGATCATAAATATCTCAAATTAGGTGCGACCTTCAAGGTAAAAAAAATGAAGGTGCTTTAAAATGTGAGTTCCTTCATATTCGCCAGTTCAACAACTGTATAAAAAAAGTTAATTAATAAATGTTTGGTAATTTGTCTTCCGAATCTCATTTCATTAGCGGCAATGTATGTCCGCCTCGCCTCGGAACTCATCTGCAAAAAGCCATGGTCGCTGCGCTTATAGCCTTTTTATTCAAAAATCTGGCTTTTCTTTTTTTAAATATGCCCTGTATATGACTTTTCTTCGAAGATGTTCATCATAATACGTTTGACAAACTCACCATTGTATCGCATGCCGTGATGCGACTTACGTCGTGCAACCAGGACACAGCTATATAGCTCTTGACGGCGAGCTGCTCTTTCAGGGTAAAATATTCGAAGCTTTTATGACGCAAGAACAAACACGCAACACCATAATGATACTGAAAATGCAAACACAGAAGTCGATGCAACCACTGCGAAACTGTTCCAGCCAAGCAGACGACACGCGGAGTCTGCAACAACCTGTATTGCGGCGGCCCGTGTCAGCCACCGTGGACATTCATTGCAGACGGAGCAACGCTCCTCCATTGAAAAAGCGAGTGGTCGGCACACTATCCAGCATATTCTAGGCACTATAGTTTCAGTACAGTGACACTGTAGTTTCAGCATTGTTTCAGCCATGAAGGAAGGTAGAATTAACGCCCCTTTAGATAGAACAGGAGAGGTGGACAAACGGCGCTGCTTTGCCAATGCACCACGCATTACGCGACGGCTCTCGAGTTGTGGAGCAGGGGTAGTCTGGGCTCATTTCTCCGCTCCGCCGTACTTGGAAGTACGTAGCTGGCGGGTGTCGCGAGCATTCAAACTGTATTAACGCGATAGCGTTAACGGCCCCGTGACGCAGAAAATCCGGTGTCGGCGTCGGTGCCGTTGTCAGATGGGAAGGGGACTTGGCACCCGTAGGTACCGCACCCCAGAGCTTACATGTACTCATCAACCCAGCATCATTCGGTACATTGACCCCGGCACCCCCCCCCCCCCCCCCTACCCGGGCTGACTGGGTGGGGAGCTTTGGTTTGGGCCAACGGTCCTTCCTGGACAAGAGGGCCACTGTGGAGCGGCTCTGACCGTGCTATTTCGCGCTTCACACAAAACAGCCATGTCGGTCGTCAGGGACACGAGCCCATCAGCCCCTCGGATTACCTCGACGGAAAAGGTGTCAAGGCAAACAAACATGGAGACCACAAAAGCCGTCCGCGGTGCAGCGCACTCTGTTGCGCCGCTACCGGTTCCAACTCTGTGTTCCACTGAGACGAACGGAAACACGTGGATCGACTGGCACATGCTGCCCAGTCGACTGACCTTAGAAGCATGCATCATAACTTAATGGAAAGCTTTCCACCTGACTCATCGAAAATCACAGCAGGGCGAGCCCACACTTCGAGAAACTTCTCGCCTAGGTGATGCCGCTCCCGGGTGAGATGGAACCAGACTTCCTTCTGCGCTTTTCCAAGCACTTCGTGAAGACCCGGCGCCCCTCCCCCGAAAACCGCACCACAGCGTGCTAACCAAACTTGGTATGAGCACTCGACAAGAAGAAGCACGAACTGTTTGATCGCCTGATTAGGCAAAGGGTGCAGGAAACGAACGGTCTGAAATGGGACGCCCGGGAGACTAAACAGACTAGCTATCCGTTGGAGGAGAGCAGCAGAAAGTAAACACTGCGAAAAGATATGAACTGTATCCTATCGAACACCACAAAAAAGACATACTCCACGAGCCGGGATGGCTGTGAAGAGTCTGTAGCCAATCGGCACAGCCCCGCACTAGGCGGTACATGAACGTAGCTCGCCTGGCGTCAAGGAAGCTTGCCGTAATGAGCTTCCAGCTTGGCCTGTCGAAAGACAGGTCGTACCTTTGGAAATGCGGGGGGAGACCGGGGGTAAGAATATCGACTAGTTCTTGGAGTGGAGTTGAAACTACATCGATGTCGGAATGGACCTTGCGAAGGCGCCGAATTGGCAGCCACCGCATAGAATGGGGACGGGGATCCTGAGCGAGGCACACAGTGAGAGAATGTGCTCTGGGAAAACAAACGGAGTCTAGTGCTAAGAAAGAAGGAAGTAAAGCTTCGACTCAGGAGCATATCTGAGCTAAGGGCAACCTGGGTCCACCTGACGTGTAGTGCAGTAGCTACGATGCCCAAGTCGGGAATTCCGAGTCCTCCCTTATCCTTGGGCAGCTTAAGCACCTGTCTAGCTACACAACCAGTTGCCCCTTTCCAAAGAAACCAAAAGAGAACCCTCTCCAACACGAGCTTGATTTGGGTTGGAACAGGGGGCACACATACGTGAGAAAAGAAAAAAATAAGAGACCTAAGAATATTTGCTCTAGCTGTCAGTGGACACGACAACACGCTGAACTCCTGAATCCTGGTTTCAAGCTTCTCAGCTTGCTGCCAGTTTTCAGAAGACAGACCGTCTGGATTGAATTGGAAACCTCGAATTCTCAACCGCGTTTTCTCGGGTAGACCATGAACGGGCTGCGGGCTGGACGGAGTGGAATTCAAGTACTTGGCTGCACTTTTCGACCTATTCAACCTCGCACCGTTCGCCCAGCAGTAACTGCATGTCCATGACATCCAAGACGGTGTACGCTGATGCCTCGTCCGGGACGACAATAGACAAGTCGTCTGCATAGACGAAGAGTGCAACTGGAGGGGAACCTGGTGGAAGTAGGAACTTGCCAATTCTACTGTCACAGGATAGCCTCTGCAGAAGGGGTTCAATTGCGAGTACGTAGAGAGCAGGTGAGAGGGGATCTCCCTGCCGTACACCACGACCCACAACGAAAGCCTCCGAGACGCGATCCTGTATGAGAACAGCAGAAGTAGTACAAAGCTTGGACCATACGCTGAAAAGCAGCGCTAAAGCCGGCCTCCTTCAAAACCCGAAAAAGGTACCTATGGCTAATGATATCGAAAGCCTTCTCCTGATCAAAGGAGCAGAAAATACCGGGAAGTTTCCTGGTATTTGCCCACAGGAGAAGGTCTCTAACCGCTAAACCGTGAAGCTGAGTAGAACGCCTCTGAACGCAGCATGCCTGGTATGGACCCGAAACAGTGTTGAGAACTGGAGTGAGTCGCACACACAGACACTTTGCTATGAGCTTTTAATCTAAATTCAGAAGTGTGATGGGCCGCCAGGCTCTTAGATCGGTGCTTCTCGACTCATCCTTGCACAGGAGAGTGATTAGCCCCTCTCTTTGAGACGCTGACAAGGTCCCTTCACTGAGCAGCCTGTTCACCAGTGAAGTGAAAGGCTTCCCTAACAGTCTCCAAAACTTAGCATAAAATTCAACTGTCAAACCATTGGATACTGGACTGCGATTGCTTCATAGACTTCAATGCTGAAAAGAGCTCTTCTTCAACTATGGCTGTGTCACCAACTTCCGGTGACACACTCCATCTCCCGCTAAAGGGAACCATGTGTGGATGCGAAGCCGCGGGGAGATGGTTAGCTTGAGATGGTTGACGTTTCGATTCGGCTTCGCGTTGCCGCGCCGCCTCGGGATCCACCGCTCGACATTGACGTTTCGATTCGGCTTCCCGAGGCCGGAGTTCAGGGTCCGCTTGCCGCCGTTCACGTTTCCTTTCGGCTTCGCGAGCCCGAAGTTCGGGATCGCCACGTCGCCGCTCCCGTATCGCGGCAGCGGCCCGAGCGCTCATCGCGGAGCTGCACAGGAGAGAGAATGAGGCGCGCACGCTCCGTCATTTTCATACCGTGGAACTACCGTGGCGCCCCTAGCGGAGTATGCAGCTGTCGCACCACCTGTCGTGCGCGCCGCTCCGTAGAGTAGAGGATTCCTAGAGGAGAGAAAGGGGAGAGCGTAGAAGAGGAGAGAGAGGGGGAGGGGACGCGCATGCGCTGTGGGGGTGTGTGACGCCGGCGCCGCTCGTAGAGTAGAGGATTCCTAGAGGAGAGAAAGGGGGAGCGTAGGAGAGGAGAGAGAGAGAGGGAGGGGACGCGCATGCACTGTGGGGGTGTGGGACGCCGCGGGACGGAAGGAGGGACGGACAAAGCCCCCGCCATAAGCGGCTTCGCATCTAAAAAGGAAAGGCTATTACTGGGTAATACTAGCCGAAATAATCCGATGCTTCAACTGCCTCAGCGAGAGTCTCCTCGAGTGGAGACCCCGCGGCTGTTGATTCATACGAATTGTCTGACATGATGGAACAGTCGCAATCGAGACCCTTACAGTGTTTACAAGGAGAGTTCTCCTCGCATTCCGAAGAATCCTCCATTTCTGACTCTGCATCTGAAGCCAACACAGCAGTGCGCTTGGATTTACGAGGACCATGCTTTGAGCCATGGGAGTCACCACCTTCCGAGTCCGAGGACGCCCGCTGAGCGGCCGCCTTCCTGGCCGCCGATCCAGAGCGCTTACTACGATTTTTATTTCGTTTCCTGTCGAGCACCTCGATGAAAGGGCCCTCAGCGTTCAAACTAGCAAGCGGTTCCGGCTCGCCAGAGAGCCTGGCCGCTTCAGCGGGCACGCCGCCGCTGCCGGGGGGGCAGCTACGGGAGCCGCGACCACCTCTTCGCCACTTCCCCCTCCACTCGTCGCCGCGGTAGACAGGGAAGCGAGCGCCTCGGAAGCCGCGGATTCTCCTCCGGCAGTGTCTCCCTCGCTCAAGGAGCCCTGGCTGTTTCCGTTTTCCGTCGCAACTGTGGGGGCTACCTAACACCAAAGTAACCGCCGGCTCTGTCGCAGATGGCTGCGGCTCAGAGCACGAGGCAACTGACGAGTAGGTGCGGACAGGGCACGACGAGACCGCGTGATCTCCGCCACATCGTACGCACGCAGCGTCGCAGCTCTCGTGACCGAACTGCTCGCAGCGTGCGCACTTCGGCGTCTCACACGCGACCGCGTGGTGACCCTCTAAGTTGCACCTACGACACAACCGTGCAACACCCTCGTACTCATACTGCGCTACCCTATCACCAACGCGAAGCAGGTTAGGGACGGGCCACGCCATCTCCATCCGAATGCGCCGGTTGCCTGTACCGACGCTAGCAAAACCCGGCACGCACTCTTCGGAGATCCCTAGCTAGGACCTTTCCAAAATCCTGTAGCCCCGCGGAGAGAGCTTGGTCTGGCAGGTCCGAGGGGTAGCCAAAAACTCTGACCGTCTTCGTCCGTACACCACGTTACTCAAACTGAATTTCAACATCACGAACCTTCAAAGCGGGATTCGCTGAGAAGCTATCAACCATGGCCTTACTCTTAAACATAACTTCGAACCTGCCGGCGCCAAAATCCTGCACAGACTTCAGCTCCGACTGTGAAAAGCGCTGTACGAGCGCTTTACAAATGTCCACATTGGTCGCTCCTTTCGGCACGCGACCAAAAAACGTAAACGGCCAAAGCGGCGAAGGGGCCACCATCGCGGTGAAAACCACGTGGCGGCCGCGTCTAGCCGAAGTTAAGCTATAACAGACTGGCTGCAAAGCTAAAAACCTGAACTACACAGAAGAAAGAAAAAAAGAAAAAAAAAGCCACGATGGTCTCTCACTAAACCGCTGGATACCTGGCTTGAATCCTCAAGGACCCGCACCGTATCCAACCATGGAGAGAAGCAGCCACGTAGAGCAGGACAAGGGTCAGGCACGCCGCACGATCACCTCCGGGCCATGGCGAAAACGGGAAGGAGATGGGAGCGTCTAAACTCGGCGACCGTGGCCGAGAAATTATAGCCAACCACGCAGGCCTTCCAAATATATTTAGGTATGCCACACCATTCTATCATTAATGTTGCTCATACCTTGTCTTGCATTCTTGGCAAAGCTATTCCTCGGAATTTTGAGAACGACAATCCATAAACAAATGACATGAACCAAAACACCTACAGCGCATGCATTTTATGTTAAATCTTCTCAGACTGAAATATTTAAAGTACGAAACAAAAACGGAAACCTGAAAATTATGCAATTTTTTTGGCGCGGCTGTGCAATATCTCCGGGATCGCCCCACGCAAGAGGCCGCGTTTCTACCAGAAAGCTCGCCTTCGTGCATAGCGTTCACCGCCAGTGTTTCCCGGTAGAGCTCGCAAGATCGCGAAGGCCACAGGGGCCCTGGACTGAGGGCTCCACCTACGCCGGGAAACCTCCTTTGTGAAAATAAAGTGTTTCATTCATTCAGTCATTCATTCCCGGTAACCATTACGGTTGCTTAAGCTGCAGTTGTCGGGAAGTGTGAGAAGCAGTCAGGGATATTTGAATGCTATCGCGTTCCACTCTTAAAAGCGAAGCTTAAGCGTCCTCCAAATTTTTTTTACGTCTCTGACTCTTTAGAAAGAGCTTGGCGTCGTAGTGCCATACACCAGAGAGGTCTTCAATAAAACTGAGTAACTACCGTCGCTTAAAACGGACTTCTTGCGCGGGTTTACGCTGGCAGCGTGACTTCAGACGCGTCGTTCATTCTTTGTTTATTTGATTGTCTTATTCTTTATTTTGCTGGATACAGATTGGGTGAGAACTATACGGTGACTAATGCGTCATTGCCAAATGAATCATGTTTGAAACGAATATCTTTTGATATGTTCTCGATCAAGTACATCTGTTTCTTCTTCCTCATTATAATATGAATAAAAATCCTTTATTAGCCTGTACGACTATGCAGAAACAGTATTTACTGTCTTCCCAAAACTAATGTCGGCTTGTCAACCAATATATATTATTGTTACCATTATTATTATTGAAAAACGTCGGTTCGAGAAATCGTCCCTTTCCAAGCACCTTACTGAAATATTAAATCGCTGGGATGACAGGCTGGTTTCAAAAAAAAAAAAAAATGTGGCCAGCTTGCACTAGTGGTGCAAGGCTAGAGTAAACAGCGGAGCTGGTGATCGACCTAGCTTCTGCCAGGTTTTACTAGGATTGGCCAAGTTTTGCTAGGAAATGCTAAGTGCTGCTAGGCACGGTAAACTAGCGTTTACATCTAAGCGCTTTGAAGAAATTTTGAATAAAGGACCTGTAGACGGGAATCACTTAATTCTGTTCGTCGGTTGAAATAACAGTCTTCTTTTCAGCGTACATAATGAATAATTTACCTCGAAAAAATTAACATACTCAAATGTAGTTGATGCATCTACGTAAAGCGAAGCATTAAGGAGTTTTAGGGAATGGTTGTCAGAATAATGTAACGGTTGTGTAGCGAACAATTATGTATAGGTTTGAGGCTGTAATATGGAGTAGAGGTAGAACACCCGACTTCAAATCTGAAGGTCGTAAGTTCGAATCCTGCTCCATTCCACTACATTTTCAGGCATGGAGTGATGCCTGACACCGGCAAAGAAAAAAAATACATATTGCCGAGAGCTAGTGGGGCTATACTAGTTCAGGTGCAACCAAACTAGGCAGGCCCACTAAGCTTCATCAAAGTCACTCCCTCACCAGAACAGGAATTGGCCTCCCTGGTGCAGTATTCGGCCACTACCTCCCTGATGACTCCGACAATTAACCCATGGCCCTCAGTCCCCAGTGGCTACGGAGCACCTGACCAAGGCGGTGGTCAGACCTGCGACGTGGCAGAGGGTGCTAAGAATCTCTGGGTCCGGACAGGCCGCCAATGGAAACTGAACCTGGCAACGTTCAACACGCGCACCCTCTCTAGTGAGGCTAGCTTAGCAGGACTATTTCAGGAACTATCAGGCATTGCCTGGGATATTATTGGCCTTAGTGAGGTTAGAAGAACTGGTGAAGCTTACACAGTGCTGACTAACGGCCACGTCCTCTGCTACAGAGGTCTTCCAGATAAGAGAGAATCCGGGGTAGGATTTCTAGTCCATAACAACAAGCGAGCAACATTGATGAATTTTACAGCATTAGTGAGAGGGTAGCAGTCGTCATAATAAAGCTGAATAGGAGGTACAAAATGAAGGTAGTACAAGCCTACGCCCCAACTTTCAGTCACGATGATGAAGAGATAGAACAGTTTTATGAAGATGTGGAATTAGCAATGAGAAAGGTGCAAACTCAGTATACTGTAGTCATGGGCGACTTCAATGCAAAAGTGGGCAAAAGGCAGGTTGGCGAGCAAGCAATTGGCAACTACGGCATCGATTCTAGGAATGCAAGAGGAGAGATGTTGGTGGAATTCGCGGAAAGGAATAGGCTCCGAATAATGAATACATTCTTCAGGAAGCGCACCAACAGGAAGTGGACCTGGAAAAGCCCTAATGGAGAAACAAGGAATCAAATAGATTTCATACTCTCTGCCGATCCAAGCATAGTGCAGAATGTAGAAGTGTTAGGTAAGGTAAAGTGCAGTGACCATAGGTTAGTGAGGTCTAGGATTTCTCTCAATTTGAAGAGAAAAAGAGTGAAATTAGTCAAGAGGAAACAGGCCAACCTAGACGCAGTAAGGGTGAAAGCAGACCAATTCAGGCTAGTGCTCGCAAACAAATATGCAGCTTTAGAACAGGAAGATGAAGATAACATAGAGGTAATGAATGAAACCGTAACTAGGCTGATCTCAGAAGCAGCAATTGAAGTGGGAGGTAAGGCACCAAAGCAACCTGTAGGGAAGCTCTCCCAAGAAACAAAGGACCTAATAAAGAAACGACAAAACATGAAAGTGTCCAACTCAAGAGATCAGATAGAATTTGCTGAACTGTCAAAACTGATCAACAAGAAGAAAGTAAGGGATATCCGAAATTATAACGTGGGAAAAATTGAGGAAGCCGTAAAATATGGACGCAGCATGAAATCAGTAAGAAGAAAACTAGGCATAGGGCAAGGCAAGATGTATGCACTGAAACATAAGCATGGTAATATCATCAGCAACTTCGACGACACAGTAAAAGCAGCAGAATAATTCTATACTGACCTGTACAGTAGCCAAAACAGCCAAGCTACTTTCATTCGAAATAGTGATGAACCGGATACAGAAGCTCCTTCTATAACTAGCGATGAAGTTAGAAGGGCCTTGAAAGACATGACCAGGGGAAAAGCACCTGGAGAAGATGGAATAACAGTAGATTTAATCAAAGATGGAGGAGATATCATGCTTGAAAAGCTTGCGGCCCTTTATACGTAATGCCTCACAACTTCAAGTGTACCAGAGAGCTGGAAGAACGCCAACATTATACTTATCCATAAGAAGGGAGACGTTAAAGAATTGAAGAATTACAGACCCATTAGCTTGCTTTCAGTATTGTATAAAATATTCACCAAGATAATTTCCAATAGAATCAGGACAACACTTGACTTCAGCCAACCAAGAGAACAGGCTGGCTTCAGGAAGGGATATTCTACGATGGACCATATCCATGCCATCAATCAGGTAATCCAGAAATCTGCGGAGTACAATCAACCTCTCTATATGGCTTTCATAGATTATGAAAAGGCATTCGATTCAGTAGAGATACCAGCAGTCATAGAGGCATTGCGTAATCAAGGAGTAGAGGATTCATACGTGAATATCTTAGCAAATATCTACAAGGATTCCACAACTACCTTGGTTCTCCACAAGAAAAGTAGAAAAATACCTATCAAGAAAGGGGTCAGGCAAGGAGACACAATCTCTCCAATGCTATTCACTGCATGCTTAGAAGAAGTATTCAAGCTCTTAGACTGGGAAGGATTAGGAGTGAGGATCGACGGCGAATATCTCAGCAACCTTCGGTTTGCAGATGACATTGTCCTATTGAGCAACAATGGAGAGGAATTACAACAAATGATTGAGGACCTTAATCGAGAAAGTGCAAGAATTGGGTTGAAGATGAATATGCAGAAGACAAAGATTATGTTCTATAGCCTGGCAAGGGAACAAGAATTCAGGATCGCCAGTCAGCCTCTAGAGTCGGTAAAGGAATATGTTTATCTAGGTCAATTACTCACAGGGGACCCTGATCATGAGAAAGAAATTTACAGAAGAATAAAATTGGGTTGGAGTGCATACGGCAGGCATTGCGAAATCCTGACTGGGAGCTTACCACTGTCGTTGAAAAGAAAAGTGTACAATCATTGCATTCTACCGGTGCTAACATATGGGGCAGAAACTTGGAGGTTAACAAAGAAGCTCGAGAACAAGTTAAGGACCGCACAAAGAGCGATGGAACGAAAAATCTTAGGAGTAACGTTCAGAGACAGGAAGAGAGCGGTGTGGATCAGAGAACAAACGGGGGTAGACGATATTCTAGTTGACATTAAGCGGAAGAAATGGAGCTGGGAAGGCCATGTAATGCGTAGGATGGATAACCGGTGGACCATTAGGGTTACAGAATGGATACCAAGAGAAGGGAAGCGCAGTCGAGGACGGCAGAAAGTCAGGTGGGATGATGAGGTTAGGAAATTCGCAGGCGCAAGTTGGAATATGCTAGCACAAGACAGAGGTAATTGGAGATCGCAGGGAGAGGCCTTCGTCCTGCAGTGGACATAAATATAGGCTGATGATGATGATGATGATGATTTGTTGGAACAAGCGCGACAAAGAAGAGGACGAAGCTCGTGCTTGGGACCACGCGCAACAGCAGCTAACCCACGGAGTCGTTTCACGGTTTATTCATAATAAACCCTTTTCCTATGGAACGGGGGGCTTGATTTCCTTCAAGTGGTGCCGAAACCCAGTACTACCTCGGTACTACCGACAGGGCGTACATGGGCTTGGCGACAAATACGCACTCCATTTTTTCGCTGACGCCAGTAAATCAGCCTACGGTGCCGTTTGTTACATTTGCACAGCAGGCAGTACGAACGACAAAAGCTCAACGATAGTCTTGTGCAAGTCCAGGGTGGCCCCAATGAAAGAGACAAGCCTTGCCAGACTCGAACTACTAGCCTGTCTCGTCTCAGCACGAATGTACGAGTACGTGCGTCAAGAGCTATCCGAGGACATTACATCAGTGCAGTTTTGGACTGACTCAATGATAGCACTGTACTGGATTACCGGCGATCCTAAGAGATGGAAAGACTTCATTCTCCATAGGGTAACGGAGATTCAGAGTAAAACGGACATCACATTGTGGAGACACTGCCCTGGAAAGCAAAATCCTGCTGATTTTTTGACAAGAGGAGTTTCGGCCCGTGAATTGACAGCAAACTCAGCCTGGTGGACAGGACCCCATTGGCTTACTTGTAAAGAGAATGAATGGCCACCACACTGTAGACCGAACTCAACCGATCTTCCACCGAGTGTCACGGAGGAGCGTACTCATCGGGTACCATGCTTGCAAGTCGCCATACAAGCGGAACCACCTATTATAGACATTCACAACTACAGCTCTCTTACTCGACTACACCGTGTTACAGCTTGGATACTGCGATTTACCTCGAAGTTGAAGCGGAAAAGTGTGTCCCGGGGAGCCCTGAATGCAGAAGAAGTACAAGCCGGCGAACTATACTGGATAAAGAAGGTTCAAAGCTCAGCCTTTTCTCCTGAAATTGACCGCGTCTCCAAAGGAGCTCAGCATATAAAGGATTCTATACTGCGGGACGTGACATGCTTCCTCGACAATGGAGTTCTTCGAGTCGCAGGACGCCTACAATACAGTAAGAAATCATACGATGAAAAACATCCAATCGTCTTACCAAAGGACCACTATTACTGTGAGCTCCTCGTCATGCAGCACCATCGGCAACTTCTTCATGCAGGAGTTCGGGATACACTTGTACAAATAAGGGAAAGATTTTGGATATTACGAGGACGGCAGCTAATCAAGAAGGTCATCAGAGGATGCATCGTGTGCCAACGCTACAACGTCAAAGCTTTCTCCGAAGTGACTGCACCGTTACCACCTGAAAGAGTAACCGCTTCGGAACCCTTTCAAGTAACAGGACTAGATTTCGGCGGTCCCCTCTACGTTAAACATCCAAATGACTACACCAAAGTGTATATTTGCCTGTTCACGTGCGCCGTGATTAGAGCTGTTCACCTCGAACTAGTAGAAGACATGACCGCCACAAGCTTTCTCAACGCTTTCCGACGCTTTGTGTCGCGGCGGGGACTTCCTTCTGTTATATATTCCGACAACGCCTTAGCATTCAAGAAGAGCAAGAGAGAGATTTCGAGATTGTGGTAGTCATTGAGAAACGAAGAAGTTTGTAACTTCATCGCGAACCATCACATAAAATGGAAATTTATCGCCGATCATGCACCGTGGTGGGGCGGTTTTTACGAGAGACTTATCAGGTTGGTCAAGCTGACGTTGAAGAAGTGCATCGGCAAGGGACATCTTAAGGAGAAACAACTACAAACAACTTTAACTGAAGTAGAAGCTGTGATCAATTCCCGGCCAATCACCTACGTTTATAGCGACTGTCGAGATCTGGAACCCCTCTCCCCGGCTCACTTTCTCATTGGAAAGCGAATATCTGCACTTCCCGACCTAACACGCGGCGAGATCACAGCCGATGGTCGCCATATACTACCTATGTGGGAACAACGAGAAAAAGCTCGAAGAGCTTTCTGGGAACGTTGGTCCAAAGAATACCTCTCGGAGTTAAGAACAATGTCAAGCTCCAAGTCAACGACACCGTTCGACAGAATTAAGAAAGGTGACCTCGTCCTTCTACAAGAGCCCAGCAAGCCCCGGCAACTATGGAGCATTGTTCGAATAGAGGAGCTCCATAAAGGAAGGGATGGCAAGACAAGAACCTGTACCTTGAGACTACCGGGCGGATCTACCGTTAAACGGGTAGTTCAACACCTGTACCCGCTGGAATCAAACTTTTTGTGAACTTCTGCGCGCGGGGCAGTTGTTAGAACAAGCGCGACAAAGAAGAGGACGAAGCTCGTGCTTGGGACCACGCGCAACAGCAGCTAACCCACGGAGTCGTTTCATGGTTTATGCATAATAAACCCTTTTCCTATGGAACGGGAGGCTTGATTTCCTTCAATATTTATATTTATAATAAGGAAGACAGAATGTTTGTAATGGAAAGATCTAAGATTGAAATCAAACTACAACCTAGTGGCATGTACCCAGTCGCCCTAGGGGAACATGCACAAAAATTAGAGGACGCTTAAGCTTCGCTTTTAAGAGTGGAACGCGATAGCATTCAAAGATCCCTGACTGCTTCTCACGCTTCCCGACAACTGCAGCTTAAGCAACCGTAATGGTTACCGGGAAAAACTGGCGGCGAACGCTAAGCACGAAAGCGAGCTTTCTGGTAGAAACACGGCCTCTTGCGTGGGGTAATCCCGGAGATATTGCACAGCCGCGCAAAAAAAAAAAATGCAAATTTTCAGGTTTCCGTTTTTGTTTTGTACTTTTAATATTTCAGTCTGAGAAGATTTAACGTAAAAGGCATGCACTGTGGGTGTTTTGTTTCATGACATTTGTTTGTGGATTGTCATTCTCAAAATTCAGAGGAATAGCTTTGCCAAGAATGCAAGACAAGGTATGAGCAACGTTAGTGATACAATGGTGTGGCAATATAACCCGCCTATACCGCATGTCATATAAGAAGGCGTGACATACACATGTACCTAAAAAAGCCGGCAGATCCGCGCCTTGTAGGAATCGATGTTATGCGACGCAGTGTGCGGGGAGCCTACCAAGTTAACGAAATGGCCATGAGAGCACCAACACGTAGGCCGATCTTTCATGACCTACATGACACGCATGTAATGACATTCATATCATGAGCCCTCAGGAGTACCTTTAGCTATACCTAAGAGAACTTAGGTCGAAAACCTTAGTCATTCATACTCGTGACTATGACTTCTACCACCATACCTAAGTGTTTCCTTCACTTAATACCCACGTCCGAACCCATTTCAGTGTTTTTGAGTGTTAATGTTTTTTCGCTGAGTCATTGTCATTTTGCTGAGTCATGCTCATGACTCTGACTTCTACCAGCATTCTTTAGTGTTTCCTTCATTTAGTACCCACGTCCGAACCCATTTCAGTGGTTTGGAGAGCTATACTTTTTTCGCTGATTCATTGTAATTTTAGGTCTGCTCATGCTCATGACTATGACTTCTACCATCATGCTTTAGTGTTTCCTTCACTTAGTACCCACGTCACAACCCATTTCAGTGGCTTTTCAGCGTTAATCTTTTTTCGCTGCGTCATTGTCATTTTTGCTTAGTCATGCTCATGACTGATTTCTGCAATCATCATTGAGTGTTTCCTTCACTTAGTGTGCACGTCCGAACCCACTCCAGTGGTTTTTGAGTGTTAATCTTTTTTCGCTGAGTCATTGTCATTTTTGCTCAGTCATGCTCATGACTATGACTTCTACCATCATCCTTTAGTGTTTCCTTCACTTAGTACCCACGTCCGAACTCACTCCAGTGGTTTTTGAGTGTTAATCTTTTTTCGCTGAGTCATTGTCATTTTCGCTCAGTCATGCTCATGACTATGACTTCTACTATCATCCTTTAGTGTTTCCTTCACTTAGTACCCACGTCCGAACCCATTCCAGTGGTTTTTGAGTGTTAATCTTTTTCGGTCGGACATTGTCATGACCTATATGACACGCATGTCATGACATTTATGTCATGACCTATCACTTATGTTCGTCATACACTCCTGTCATACTATACCAATTTTGGTACCTACGACGTGGCGGCTGTTTCATGACCTACATGACACGCATTGTCACGACATATCATTTATGTTCGTCATATACTCTTGTCATAGTATGCCAATTTGGTACATACCAATGTAACGAAACGACCATGAGAGCACAAAGTCGTAGGCGGATAGATAGATAGATAGATAGATAGATAGATAGATAGATAGATAGATAGATAGATAGATAGATAGATAGATAGATAGATAGATAGATAGATAGATAGATAGATAGATAGATAGATAGATAGATAGATAGATAGATAGATAGATAGATAGATAGATAGATAGATAGATAGATAGATACTGTCAAAGTAGCAAACGTTCTCCAAGAAATGCTTGGCATTTAAAATATATTCGGAAGGACTGCGTGGTTGGGGATGATTTTCTCCGCCACCCGCCGACATCGGACGCCGACGCCGGTTGCCGACGCCGGATTTTCTGCAACACGGGGCCCTTAATTAACGCTATCGCGTTAAAATCCAGTGGCTCCAGTGGTGCATGACCAGTGACCCCTGTGGCACATAATTTTAGACTCCACTTTGACGGTATTGGCCCATGAAAACGGCGAGATAGGCTCGCCCGCCATAACGTGGCTGGACTTGGAGAAGAATGGTTCGCATTAAAACAGCTAAACTTGTGACAGTATGACTGTCCGCTCAAGTGCGGTCCCACTCTGTTCGGGTTGCTCCCGGAACGCTCTAGAGACGCACTCGCTCCGCTCTAGGCACTGTTGTGACTCGGGGTCGAGGACGAGAGACGGACTCTTGGAGCAGTCGCAGAGGAGACGAAAGCTTTATGAAATATGTACAGATATAGCAGGTAATAGCATACAAGTAGCAGTCAGAGCGCACCAGACCGATGGGGCGGCTGGTGACGACTCTCTCACAATGGGCCGGTGCTGCCTTAAATCCCTTTTTCGGCTCCTCGCCGGCAGGAACGAGGCGGGGGGGGGGGGGGGGTGCTGACGTCACCCACGTCGCATTCTTCTTTCGTCGCGGGGAAGGCCTGGTGCTGCTTGAAGTCACCCGCGTCGCATTCTTATTTCGTCGCGGTGATTAGTCGTGGTGCTCAGAAGAACGCAGGGGGGGGGGGGGGGGGGGGGGGTGAGCGCCCGTCACCTCGATGAACGCACGCGGTGTGACACAACAGCACGTGTGTCGTCGAGACCACGTTGCTCTACGGTATCATTTCCCGTCAACAGTTCCCGCCACTTCACTCTGCAGTTAGGTGCCCCGGCCCAAGGCTATGCGTCTACGATACCCAACGCAGATAGATAGATAGATAGATAGATAGATAGATAGATAGATAGATAGATAGATAGATAGATAGATAGATAGATAGATAGATAGATAGATAGATAGATAGATAGATAGATAGATAGATAGATAGATAGATAGATAGATAGATAGATAGATAGATAAACTTTAATTCAAAGATAGTTTTGTCTTGCCCCAATGGGGCATCGCTAATGGTCGGGGCCCCTAGTCCAGGGCTCCGCTGGCTCTTGCCATCTTCTCTGCTCTCTGGATCAGCTTGAGCTGGTCGTCGAGGGCCGAGCAGTGCCTCCCATTGCTCCCTCGTGGTGTTCGTATCATGGTGTTCTATGTTGTGTAGCGTGCACTCCCACGTAATGTGGTATAGGGTTGGTGTGGCCCCACACCACGGGCATTCGTCCCTGTAGGCTGTGGGGTGCAGGCGATGTAATATGTGTAGGTTCGTGTAAGTGCCTGTCTGGAGCCTACGCCAGGCAGCGGCATCCTCCGTCTTTAGTATTCGATGGGGTGGGGGATATCGCAAGCGACTCCCTCTGTGGTAGTTCAGGATTGCTGAATACTCGGGGTCAACTGGGTCAGGGTCATCTGCAGTCGGCGTGATGAGTGCTCGGTTATGTGCAAATTCTCGAGCTGCTCTGTCGGCATACAGGTTACCCGTGATGGCAGCGTGACCCGGTATCCAAATGATGGTTATGCTGGTGTTGTCGTCAGTGTCCTCCTTGGGTATTTGGGCTAGGACTTGTGCCGCAGGTCTTGCGATTCTTCCCTGTAGGAAGTTGCGGCAGGCCTGCTGGGAGTCCGTGAGGATCGTCAGTGGTTTGCTTGCGTGTTGGCCTTCGCGGATGGCTAACGCGATGGCCAGTTCTTCCGCTTCCGTGATCGTGCAGGGGCGGGTCGATGCACTGGAGGTGACGTGGCCTCGGCGGTCGCAGACCACTGCCACTGCGCCCTTTTTCTTCGTTCCGTACATAGCGGCGTCCGTAAAACGGGCCGTGGTATCGAACCTGAATGTTTTCTCTATGTATTGGGCCCTTGCTTTCCTCCTTCCGGAGTGTAGGTTAGGGTCCATGTTGCGTGGTATTGGGGCAATGTGATACCTGTCCTGGACGTGACGAGGTATCGTGCAGGTTTCTTGGGTTCGTGTTGTTGTGGCTTTGAAGCCCAAGGTTTGTAGGACCTGCCGGCCCGTGTGAGTCCGCGCAAGTCTCTGTTGTTGTGAGACGTGAAGGGCTTCTGTGAGTTCGCTGAGGGTGTTGTGTAACCCCAGCGCCAATAATTTCTCAGTCGATGTACTCATGGGCAGGCGGAGAGCGGTCTTGAAAGCCATCCTCAAGAGCCTGTCGGCCTGTTTCGTCTCGGATTGTGTGAGATGGTAGTAGGGCAGGCTGTATGTGATTCTGCTCACCACCAGGCTTTTGACCAGTCGGAGTGTGTCCCCTTCCTTCATGCCTCTATTCTTCGATGTTACACGGGATATCATGCGTGATATCGCCTTGGCACTGGTTTTGAGGAGTTTTTTGTATATTTGTATAAACGTGCCGTATACTTCTCTGCGCAAACTTTTCTCATCAGCACTGCGCTGACTGAGTCGACGTTATATGCATCGCGTTTAGTTGTTAAGCATTTGTTGAACCGCTTCATCAGCGCTACGCAGATGAAACGCAGACGAAACGCTCGTTCACAACACCGTTGGAGATGTTGACATGGGCCACGCCATCTGTACGTCCGGGCCAGCAGGGACTTTCACCTTCTTCTTGTAGAAAGTGTATACAGTGTACGTGGTATATATGTGTGCGAAGTGTGTACGAAGTGTGTACGAAGTGTGTACGAAGTGTGTAAAGTGTAAATACAACAATAAACACCATCAGTGTACAAAACTAACCGTCACTTTAGCATACGCAAAAGAGGATGAAGGCGACAGCCTGCGCGCTCACGCGACATACTCGACGTTCTCATTCGAATGCGTTGTTACTTCTTATTTCTTCTTTTCTCACAACAAAGGTCGTGATTGAAGTGGCTTAATGGACGCTACCTTAATTATCTAGATGTGTCTTAATTAACTTAGCCCTAATTAACATCAAAGGTCGTGGGTTCGACTCCCACCGAATGTAGTGGGTTCGAGTGCCTGAATTAACTATCTTAATTAACTTTGCCTTAACTAATACAGTGTTAATTCAGGTACTCGAACGCGCGCGAGAAGTGGCACGAGCGCGAGGGGTAGTGTGGGAACGCTGGCATGATGAGCGGCATCGCAGCCAGCTGGGGAAGACGACGACGAACGTGCGAACAGTGGCATTAGCGCGTCTCTGTGACCACGTGACTTTTTGTACCTTTCGTATAATCGCCGTGTTTTCGCTCAAGGACTTTGAAGGTCGACTGAACGATGAGACATCTAAGGCTTTCGCCTTAATAAATTCATTTTTATCTCAAAATACTGATATCCAACTACCTGGACTATAGATGAGTTCTGCCCTGATTCTTTCGTTTCGGTTCAACTCCAGGGTAAAAAATAACAGTTCAAACCAGTTCATCTTTGCATAACCGAACAACATTGAAAGAAAAATAGCATAAACTTATTTTGCGCGGAAACTATAGACAGTGCTTGTGTACTGCACGAAAAGACCTTTTAAAAATGTATGCGTAGATCTACGCAAATGTTACAATCTATGTGAGACGAAGCGCTGATGAAGCGGTTCAACAAATGCTTAACAACTAAACGCGATGCATATAACGTCGACTCAGTCAGCGGAGTGCTGATGAGAAGAGTTTGCGCAGAGAAGTATACGGCACGTTTATACAAATATATTTAAGCATAAACATACTACATCCCTTGTGCCACAGTGACACAACCATTTTGGATGAGCGGCCAAGAATGGCTCCATACCCAGTGGAACATATCCGACGAGCCAAGAATGGGTCATTCAAAAATAATAAATGTAAGAAAATCAAATAAGCTGTTGACAATTTTCACGAAGTCTGGCCGCTTTGAGATATCCATAAGCCGACATTACACATTAGAGCACTGCACGGGCCGAATTCTCCGGCCTGGGTCCGGCCCTGGCGTGCCTAATAAATCTCGGGCCCGACCCGGACCCATGACTCTTAGCCCGGTATCGACCCGGACCCATGGTTTTAAGCCCGGACTGGACCCAGCCCTTGCCTGCATAACCAGGCCCGGCCTGGGCCCGTGACTATGTGAACGGGCTCGGCTCGGGCCCGAAGGAGGAACTTAGTCATACAAGCCTTAAAACTGTCGTTGCCACGGTGATGTATTTTAAGACATTACAAGAAAACTACATGCAGTGACAATAAAAAAGCAAGGTATTTACTGAATACAATATCACTGTATGAAATATAGATTGATAATTTAAAAGAAAGTAAACTTGTGTCTATCGAGTAAAACAAAACTCTCTCGTAATCGAGAGTAGATGTAAGCATGAAATGGCTACCATATGGCATATTTTGCTGCCTGTGGTGCCGCCGCCATCAACCGATTTTCTTCTTCCAACAGTGCAGCACACTCAGCGTCTGTCGCTACTTTTTCTTGTCGCGTCGAATTGATCGGCGGCCTTAGGTAGGTGTCCGCGGCGCACCGGACGCTGCCATCTTGGTCACGCAGCGTGGTGCCATCTCTCGAGACGCTGCAAAACCCGCGCCGCAGAACTCACAGACCGCTGGCGTTGAAAAGAGCACAGGCAACCCTGTCTCAGCGCCAAAAGATGACAATGAAGTGTGTGGTGCCTTCTGAACGTCACTATTGGAGAGAGATAGAGAGAGAGGGATATGAGGAGGGCAGGGATGTTAACCAGACAAAGGTACAGTTGGCTACCCTACGCTGGGGGAAAGGAGAAGTGAAATAGAAAGAAGGGAGAGAGGGGGGTTATAGAGACGTGCACGGACCGTACTACTGAGTCAAAGGCGCTCGTACGCTCTCAGAAAGCACAAAAGTGCCTTCACTGCCTTCTGAGCCGATGATCGGTGGGGACGGTGTTCTAGTATAATCTGTTCACTCAGAGGACGATCATCTATTCCCTAAATGCGTTAATCATAGATTGTATTTCTGTTTCAAATGGAGGACAGCGGCACATTAGGTGGCCAATGTTCTCCTCGCATCCGCAGATATCCCATACAGGCCTGTCAGCCATTCCAATTAGTGCTGAATAAGCTTTCGTAAAGGCAACTCTCAACCACAACCGACACAGAAGAGACGCCTCCCGTCGGCCGTGCAGTCCGGCCGGAGGTCCGAGCTGCAGCGAAGGGTTTAATCTGTGCAGTCATGGTGCGCCTTCTTGCAGTATTCCACTCAGCTAACGAGAGTGCGCGTGCTAGAATGTGAAGCTGTCTCGCAGCGTCAGTCCTTGAGAGAGTAATGGGGACGTAGCGGTCTTCTTGGTTTGACGTCCGAGCTGCCTTATCTGCGTCATAATTTCCAATGATACCGCAATGGCCTGGTATCCACTGAAAATTAAGAGATATCATGGTCTTTTCCCCTCAAGTGATGGATAAGTTCCACGATTTCCCACGCCAGCTGGTCGTGCGTTCCATGTCGGAGAAACGACTGTACACATTGTAAGGACAGCCTTTTTTTGGAGATGACCGTTTTTGAGATGACTTTAGACACCCCGTGCGTCCATTCATCCAAAGACCACTCCAATGCCGCAACTGCCCGAGGCTGGGACACATGAGCGCTGTGTGCAAGAACACGAGAGTTTGCTCGCACTGCTAACAGCCCCATGCTGCAGACTGCTGTGTAGCCACGGTTCTTAAATGCCCCAATTGCATTGGGTCCCACGATGCTACCTCAAATGACTGCCCCAAAATGAAGAAAGAAAGGGCGGTCTTGAAGCAGATGGCAAGAGACCATTCGTCTCGTCGGGAAGCTGTTGCTGAAAGAAAGCGACGTTCCCGACGCCGTCGGACTTCAAAGAACGCAGATTCCTCGATGAAGAGCGCGGCACATCTGACAACTCCTCCTCCTCTGCCCTCTAGGCCTGGCGGAGTCCAGTCTAACTCTGACAAGGTCGTGCCGGAGAACACCAATAATGAAGCCTGGCCCCTCGCTACCAAAGCTACAGCCACCGCCACAGCAGAAGCCACAGCCATGGCCAAAGCCGACGCCACAGTTGAAGCCACAGTCGAGGCCACAGCTGGATCCACAACCGATGCCACAGCCGATGCCACAACCGATGCCACAGCCGGAACCACGGTCACATCAAAGGATACAGTGCACTGCGGTAGAGTCCACAATGCCGACTCCCGATAAATTGGCCGAAGAAGACCGGCAAGTGGTTGTGCATGATGCTTCGGTCTCTTATAAATACCCTTCGTATACTCTTAAGTAAGCTGCATACTCCGTGAGCGCGAAGTGCAGTACAAGTACTGGATGCTCTTAACCCAGTGCTTGCAAGTCTCGAGTAAGCCCCATGGCTCAGCCGCAGCCTCCTATTCACACAACGACCACTGGCCCTTGGTTGATGTCAGACATCTTCAACGCACATCACCAGTTATGGGACTTGACTTTGGTGTCATGGTGCTTCGCTGCACACACAATGCGCATTCTCTTCATCTTTCCCTCTTTTTATTCCCCTTTTCCTTACCCCCAGTGTAGGGTAGCAAACCGGACGTTCGTTTGGTTAACTTCCCTGCCTTTCCTCACTTCGCTTTCTCTCTCTTTCTCTGAAGATTCCTGTGCATGCAAAGAAACTACTGGCTTGCTTCTGATGCTCCATTTGTGCTTTTAATCAACAACGCTTCATAATGTACTATGTAATGACAGAAACTTGCTAACTTTAAGATTACTAGAATGTGAACATCGTCTTGTATTAATTGTGATAACGACCGTGCATTATTCAAAAATTATTCGATATTTTATTCGATTCGCTTCTTGAGGTGTTCGATTCGTATTCGATGAGGTCTCAAAAGACGCTATTCGCACATCCCTAGACTTATTACCGCACAAGAGGTTGATGGCTGGGTCTCCCGCCGACTTCCGATATCTGAATAGAACGAAAAGTGAATTATGTATTGAAATGGGCGGTGCCGAGCCTGTCCTCTTCAGGCCAATGGCTACCTTTTCCCGGCCAATTTGCGGTTGTCGTGAGTGGACCACAACGTGAAAATATAGAGATACACAATTTGCTGTTTGCGACGTCTGAAAGAAGACAACGTCAGAATTCGTGATGAGATCTTGGGCTTCCTAAATTGTCGCGAACGATATCTTATATCTAGAAGCACGCCTGATTTCTCCTCTCATATGGCTTCGTATGCTTACAGTACAAACTTTCCTAAAGATCTATGCACCTCTGCAGAGGAAGTCACAACATGTTTTCATTGTTGAGTCGGTCTCAGTTTTTTTTTAGCCACAGTGGTCTCGCTTACATTGCCCTTAATTGCTTTCGTCCAAAAACTATTGGACCCATTAAATTTTTACCTACGCGAGGTGGTCTTATTAAACTCCTCTGCTCCAGTCATTAAAACTCAATCTGATGACATTTTTCCAAACAGTGATAAACATTTGCCCTATCAATACTTGAATGACATTTCGGAAGACCACCTTACACACCTAGAAAAAAAAGACCTTGATAGCGACTGATGCCTCCATCTTTGATGAGAAGGCAGGTGTGGGTATCGTATCCCCATGTCTAATTTGGTCTTGTTGCATTCGACAACCTGACTTCACGTATATCTTTAAGGCTTAATTATTGGGAATTATTTCAGCTTTACGTAAATTACCATCATCTCTGTCATCGGCCGTAATTTTAACCAATTGTCCTGTCAGTCTGTTTTTCACTAACCCCGCCCTGTTTGTCAAATTGCTTTAGAAGCGGTTTATCCTCTCGTCCTAAGACATTCGCATCTCGTTCGTTTTAGTGTGGGTGGAAGGCCACAAAGGTTTAGCCTTAAATGAATATTCAGATGCACTCGCAGTAGCATCCCACGATGGTATTGTAATTTCCATTTTACAAACGTCGGCTTTCATCACTGCGGCGCGATTCAGAAAGTTTGCTACTACAAATAACTCCGCCAAATCATTGTTGTTTACATCTGGTTTCCCACATCTCAATTTTCCTTGGAACAACAAATGTGGCTCGGCTAGAAAATTTGAAGAATCGATCACGAGACGGTGGCCAGCCCCCCCAACTAACCTTTACCTTTACAAGCCTAGTCTGGCTCTGTCACCTGTGTGCCCTTTATGCAATGAGAGTGAATCTCAGCTACATTTTTTTAGCATGTCGTCGGTTCAATATTCAAAGGAAATATTTTTAGAAGAGCCCTTCCGAAACCTTGGCTTGAATTTTACTCATCCGTTAATTCTTTCCTATGGGGCTATACCATACTGGGTTATAGCAACAGGAAAATTTGTGATGCCCTTTGCAATTATCTGCGTGAGACAGAACGAATTGCATGCTAAAGTTGTTCTTCTTTATTCTTATGCTCACATAATTTCGCTGTTCTTGGTGAACGCATTACTCTTTTTTTTTGCGATAATTACTCAATCTCGGGCTGTCGCGTGAGCAACGAGTTTTGATATAGCAGGACCGTCCAGCTTTTCTGCTACAAAATCTAAGATTTCAAGCTGCACCTCGGCATAAAGTCCTGCTGTTGCCAGCCTCGCAGTTGAGTTCGGTATAAATCCATACTTATCAATGGTTGTCAAAGCCGCATAAGTGTCTCGGCACATGTCAAGTGCATATCATGCTCGGAGGGAAGGATCGCTAAGAAGTCTAAGGAAGCCAAAAAGATGCGGCTTTGGTTTCCCGAATTTTATATACTAAGCTGGGATCAGCATATGCAACACTGCGGGACTTAATAGCTAGTCCCATGGACGGCTCTTAAATGACTTCACACCATAGGAATACTCCATGCCGCACACACTACATTACGCACAAGGCACAAAGTATTGCGTGCAAACGGAATTTACGGCAAACCTCTGATGATTTGTAGGTGAGTGCCTGAAATGTAAATGAAACTATGTAGCTGCGATAAGATCAACCTTTCAGCTTAGGGGCTGTCTGAAAGTGGACGCATACCCATCACAAACCATGCCCTGTGGCTGCCGCATGATACATGATGCGCTTGAAATAAATGAGGCAATTTCGCCCTTGCAGTTTGCAAGAAATGAAAAACTGCTTACAGCACAAGCGATAAACGCCCCGTGCACACATATATAGGCAAAGGAAACTGCTTGTGCTTTGTGCCAAGGCCAAAATATTACCAGCAGTTGAATGAGAAATTACGTGTGTTAAATCACTAGAAACAGTGTAGAAAACATGGACAATCGGGACACCCAACGTTCATTCGGGACAGCAAGGTTGCCGAAAACCTGGTGCAAGCGGTTTGGCAGATACATGTATGTAGCTGACGCTAACATCGGGACATATTTAGAAACGGGGACACGTCCCGGAAATCTCTACTCTAGTCTGCGCTCCTATTAAACCTCTTCTGGTCTGACGCTCGGAATAAAGCTAATTGTGCCCAATACTTCTGTCCAAAAGCCTGGAGTAACTCAGACAGCGTCGTCAGGTCCCACGTCGAATTGGCCGACTATTTCGTCGCTCTGGGTCATCCTACGCACAGCTGTACCTCCCAGGATTCTTGCACTTCCTGGGCGCAACGGCTGCTCCCTCATATAGAAGCAGGTCGACAGCTCCTCGTTGTCAGCGGTATAGGAGTCACACTTGAAAAATGCATATACAACTGCATGGCTGTGACCACCTTTACCAGCTGCACACCGATCGAATGAAAAAAATTCACCACAGCCCTTCCCCTGTCGAGAAAATAAGCGAAGCTTGTCGTGTGTGTATCTGGCTTTCGTCAGGATAACGTAATGTTCACGACATGTCACGGTAATAAAACATAAACGTTTATTTAATGTATGCATCGAGGGAAGGAAACGTACAACGCAACGGAAGGACAAGTTGCACGAAAGGGAAAGAAAAGTTACTTTATTGAAGTGAAGTTTTTATCACTTCACACTCTCCAGTTTCTCTCTCTGTTGCTTTACTTATTTTGTTTTACTTATTTTAAATTTCTTATTTCTCTTGCTTAGGGTTACCCGGTTCTTGTATCAGAGTTAGTATGTGCCACTATACGTCACAAGGTTCTACTTCTACATTTACATCTACAAATTGTTCCCGAGAAGACAGCAGGGTCTGATGTGACTCGCGAGAGCGCTAAATCCAGATTTAAGCAGCTTACGGCAAAGAACTTTAGGAAGCTCTGCGATTCAACTGTCTGCCATTTGGAAACCGTTTACATCACTTCTGACTATTTTCTTCAGCACATTGGCGACCGCGCGCACCATGGGTTTTGTCCAGTGAATGTCTTGGGAATCTTAGTTGGCATGCCGTACTTAATTTCCCCAACTGAAATTCGGTGCAGGGTGGCCTTATTCTTGATGATATATTCCGAACCACGCAAAATATTTCCTTGTACGAGTTCTTGAACGTCTTCTTCAAGATCACTTGGGACACTTTTTTTCCTCATATTACCACGGACGCAACTGAAAGTTTAGACAAGGCTGCAGTTGGCATCGTTCCAACCTAACTGGTATTTTGCTGTACGTTTGTCTGATTACACGGCGATCTTTCTCACGGTATTTCTGGCAGTTATTTTAGTCATTAGAAAGTTGAGCCGTCGACAATCTGAGGTAATAACTATTACAGGTGGTTCATCGGTCTGCACTCATTGAAAATCTACTAAGTTGTCGTCTCCGCTGCGTGTCCTTTCGGCAACTATGCCGCACAGTTCATGTGCAGACCACTTTCTCTGCTTGCCCAGACACCATAGAATGTTTCCAAAGGTTTCGAATGTTTCTGCATCATCGTCACTCAACGGCTCGGTTTTAAGTATTATTCCAGACTTCATTTCATTACAGGCACTTGATTCAAATGTGTTTCACTTCTCGAATGCACGGAATCGTCATTCTTTACTTCTTCCGATGATTTCTGACTTCTTAAATTTTCTTGTAATACGAACAAATGGCTTTCACGGCAATGCGAGTTAACAATGTCAGGCTTCCTCTGCAGAGTTAGGCGCACAAATATTCAATTTTTTATATCTGGTCTTTCTATTGCTAACCTCTATTTGTTTGTTTTTTGTTGAGAACCAGAGGCAACTGATCTTTTTTTTTTTTTCCTGCCGTCGCTCCAGTTTCCTCCGCAAAATTGACTAATTAGATTTGCAATGAGTAACCTACAGGTTTAACTTGAGAGGCATCAAGATTATTGTCATTTGGTGCATGCCAGTAGGGTATCAGCCACAGGCCTATTATAAGAGTTCTGCATGAGTTCATTGAAGTGCCCGGAAGGTTACGCTGCTAGAGGTATACGGGTGCATGTTTAATGTCACCCGCCAGGTGTAGCTCGTCAGAGGCTTTGGCGTTGCGCTACTGATCGAGCTCGAGGTCGCTGGTTCGATTCCGGCCTCGGCGGCCGCATTTCGCTGGCAGCGAAATGCAAAAACGCTTGACGTGCATTGGGTGCACGTTAAAGAACCACACGTGGTCAAATTCAATCCGGAGTCCCTATCTGTGGCGTGCCTCAAAATAAGATCGCGATTTGGACACGTAAGAACCCCAGAATCTATTTTTCTTTAGTTTTTTTTTACCTCTTTGTGAACCATGTCCAATCAAAATTATCCTTTTCATATTACTCAATGTTCCATTTTATTGTTTCTTTCATGATTGTCCTTGTGCGTAGTTTTAATATTTTCTGTGTGACCAATTATGAGCTATATTTTGAGACAACAACACATAAACAACGACGCCGACGACGACGACATCTCAAAGTTGACCCTCAGGAGATGTCAGTATTTGGTGTGAGAGCTTTCTTTTTGTGTTAGTGTGTATGGTGCGTTTTGGTGTTTTATTTCTGTTTTTTCTTTTGTATAGGTGCTTGAGTAAGTATTTTGGATTTTGGTATAGCCGGCTTTAACGCAGTCTACCTTCCCATTTTTATACATCTGAAATTGAAAAAAAAAAAAAGAAAAGAAACGCTGCTGTCGTGTTCAAAGCCGGACTAATCGCTAGGCCTACTGATCCCAACCACCTCCCTTTAAAAAAAAAAAAAAAAAATTCTGGAAGTTCACTCTAGTAAACCTGAATAAATCGCGTTTGTCTTAATTAGCTCAACACTCGGGTGACTCGCTGGCAGACACAGTTTGGCCGCAGTCCCGTCTCCGTGAAACGCACAGGGGTTCTCGCCCGTTGTCTCGAGCTCAGAACCGCGCGTCTAACAAGCTGGAAAGTGGCGAGGAAAAGAGGAGCGGCTAGAGAGGAGGAAACGCGAAGGCGCATCGACGTGTCCATCGATCTCCGCGAAACTGCTTTGCAGGGCCGCGTGGAAGCAGGCAGAACGCTCACGCTCTCTGCGCACGGCCTTCCAAAGAAAGAAAGAAAGAAAGAAAGAAAGAAAGAAAGAAAGAAAGAAAGAAAGAAAGAAAGAAAGAAAGAAAGAAAGAAAGAAAGAAAGAAAGAAACGGAGTCACGGCACGAGGAAGAGGAGAAGAGGCGGTTACCAGTACGCGCTAGAGGATCTCCTCTCGATTGCCGAGGCTAGCGAGGAAGAGGAGGGCCACATAAAGCAAGAAGAGAGCGGAGAGCGCGACGAAGATAAGCGCGAAAGGAGGAATGACGTCGCTGTGTTTAGAGACGGGCTCAAATTACACGCGACGTAACGGCGACGTCGTCTTTCACTCAGCCGAGGGGACGCGCGCCGAGGATGTGCGCGAGGGGGGCAGGGGGTGCTGCTGCGAGGTTTAAGACATCCCCCCCCCCCCCCCCTTACCATCAAGAACACCCCCTCCACCCTGCGCTGTTTTGCTTTTCTTATTCCTTTCTTGACATGGGTTCGGGCCGTGGCTGGCCATTTACCTCAGACGGCTGCTAGCTGCACTTCTCGTTGCCCTTTTGATCACTTTCTCTTCTCCCTATCTCTGCGGCGAGGTGGCCTCTGCCGCGGCAGACGACGGACACAGGGACGCGCTTGGCTCCGGTGCTTCTGCTAGTGGTCCCTTTTCTGAGTGAGGGAGAAGAAAAGAATCCACGCTCTAGAAAGTTTAGATATATCTAGACTATCGGCAAACGTGTTGCACTTTACGGAATATCGAAACCCCCGGAGACATGAATAACGGCGGCAGCGCTGCTAGCGGCATCTTTTGCCGGCTTGTTGAGCTGAAAAGACTCAGAAACTATTTTTGAACGTGTGCGTTTCATGCTGTTCTCCTCGAAATAAAAGAGAGAAAAATATATATAGAGAGAGATCCCATGCTATGCGGGAATCGATGTAAGCGAAGCTTTGTGTTCCGTTTGCGTTCATTGTCGATATTTGGCAGCGATGTTGACGGCGTACGACAGTTGTGATGCGATGTTAAATGCTACCTTGCGTGCACCACTTGTGTTTGTCTATGCAGTACACATGACACTCAGCGAGACGTGTTTTCTCGAGGTGGTGTTGTGCGCCATTATTCGTAGCCTGCGAAAACGTTAGACCTGTCATTCCGTCACACGGGCGCATCGCATCGTGGCTGAAGTGTTGATTTGCTGGACGGCCACTTGCGTATTATCGTTTTACGCTGCGGTGCTTAAACGCGGCTTTGCGCAGACGCAAAGCCGCATTTAAGCACCGCAGGACAGGCAAGCAGTGTTCTAAAACTCATTGCTCGGGTAGCTAATCGAAGGAAAGGATTGAAGGAGCACAATCTCATCCGGGCCTTTCAGGCGTTCTTCCTAATTAAGTCACGTATCTTTATACGCTGCACCTTATTTAGAATGGACACGAGCTGAAAAAGCTAAGCTTGACTTTCTCATTCGAACGGGACTCAAACGGGCCACTGGACTGCCACAGTCTGCTAGCACGGAAAAGCTGCTGGCCCTGGGAATCCACAATACTATTGATGAGATTATTGAAGCACATTGCACAGCCCAAATCACTCGGCTCTCTGCCAATAAACCTGTCCTTAAAATCCTGGAAGAGGCCGGCATTGAACCTTGGTATGGCCCCAAACCCACTAAATCTCTCAGCACAGATACCAGGTCTCCGTTCGTAACAGACCCTGTACCCCGTAATATTTATCTTGTGTATAACGTGGGTCGGAGGAATGCAAGAGCAAGCACAATCCTACAAAAGTTACATCAACACAAGCTAGATGCGCTTTTTCTCAACGCAGCACAGTATCCTACAGGGGAAAGATTCTCCATAACAGTGGTGGACTTAGAGGGGAAAGTCATTATTGCAGCTTCTGTAAGGGTCAAGACGTCCCATGTGGCGGAGGTGGCTGCGATCGCTTTAGCTATTACTAGTCGTAAGATGCCAGCCTTTATATACTCGGACTCACGCTCGGCCATCCGCTCCTTCTCGTCTGGATTGGTAGCGGAGACAACGAGTAAGATCCGTCGGGATCAGGACTTCACTATTAGAAGTGAAGAGCAGGGATATCACCACATTTCGTGGTTCCCTAGCCCACTTAAGGGACATCACTAGACCGAAAGGGATTAACCCGAATGAGGCTGCCCATAGGTCTGCACGTGACATCACGAATCGCGCAGCCGAATCTGTGCCCTCAGAAATTCCCACAGATCTAGGAATAGACCCGCTCCATACATATCATGAGATTACCACTCATTATAAGCTTAGCCGTAAAACCTTCCCTCTGCCACACCCCAAGCTTGACAGGGCCCAGGCCTCTACGCTTAGAATGCTACAGACTAGATCTTACCTACTCCTCGCTTAATGCACTTAATAGATCAGGAAAACTCACAGGAATGCCGCAATTGTGGACACGAATGCTATAATTTTGAACACATGCTCTGGCTGTGCCCAGCCTTAGAGGCCTCTTCACTTCAAACCAAGGACTCATGGGAATCCGCCCTCTAGTGTCCAGAACATCTACAACAACTCCAGGCCGTCCAGAAGGCACATGATGTTGCGGTGGGTCTCGGCCTGCCAGTCCCGTCATATATAGGTGAAGCCATCGGCTCATCCCGGGTCCATCCGGGCGTGAACTCTTCAGGACCTCAATAAAGTTCTTGTCATGTCATGTCATGCGTCTGCGCACCCTGTGTAAGTTGTCCCTGTCGACAAACGCGCACGGTGTTTATTTTTCAGAAATAGTAGTAACTTGCCGTACCATACCTTGAATTAAAATGTTTAGTTTGTCCGCAACTATTGCCATGTATTGTAGTAGCGGTTCCTTTATTGAAGAGACCCTAAACGAAGCATGCTTTCTGACGGCGTCTTTTCCTTTCTCCGCGATCCTCCCATTCATGCAAACTGTCTCGAGCGAAGCGTGGAGAAGCCGTTATTCACCCGTTTCGTCGCAGCGCTGCCGCTTATGCATTGCTTTTGCGGGGACTCGCGCGTAATTACAACCGTCTAGAGGGCACTGTGTCGATAGCCAGGGAGCTCCACAGGGCATTGTAGCAATGGTCAGGGAGCTCCAGAGGGCATTGTGGCGACGGACACGGAGTTCTCGTGGAAAGATCCCATAGACACCTGACCACCACCACTAGAGGAAAACAAAATGTGCATTCTATTTTCTCTGTTCGTGAACTGATGTCTATACAATAACTTAAATAGCAGCTTCGTTGTCCTGTCACCGGCCTGACGCCATGCAATTTGATCTTATATGCATTTCTGTCAATCACAAAAGCCACATGCAGTAAGGTGCGAACAGTGCCTTGAATTATGACAAGCATCTTGGAGAGCTGAGGGGCAGAGGGATGATGGTGATATATATATATATATATATATATATATATATATATATATATATATATATATATATATATATATATATGGTGGTTACCAGTGGCGCACCGACGGGGGGGGGGGGGGATTCGGGGTTTGTAACCCCCCCCCCCCCCCTGAGGCCGAGTTAACCCACCCTTTTGTATAACCCCTTTTCTTTCCTTGCGCCTTTGAGTACTGCAACTAAGATGTAAGAGGCGTAATCGTCTGCGAGTACGCAAAAAGCGCATTTTTTGACAATTTCCCTTGAATGAATTGAAATTAGTGCTGTTTAGATGGTATAGGCAAACTGTCACCCCCCCCTGGCAGAGATCCTGGGTGCGCTACTAGTGGTTACAAACCAAGCGCACCCTTTGGGACCGGGAACGCCAGCTGAATACCCCGGCTGGCATGCGCGTTTCGTTGCCACAACGTGATCGTTTAGCACGGCGACCGCGCAATGGCAGAATTTCGGGTTTTATGGGACTTGATGAGCAGGCTATATTTTTGTACACGCGCAAACTTCGGTTTAAGTAGTCACAAATGGCTGCAGTTTAAAGCTTGATGTTTGTCTCCTTTCCTTTCAATGGATAAAAGAAAGGCAGCCGAGACCAAAGGCGAATAGGCCCTGACGACATCTCGGCTCCCTTGCAGAGTAGCTGACATGGTGGCAGTAATAAAGAGAGAAAATCAAAATTTATACTTCACAACAACTCGTATCGTGCTTCACGAAAAAAGTGAATACCGAAGAACCGAAGTTAAAGCCCTGTATAGGCATTCGGACCAGTTCGGGTTTCATCGTATGAGCCCAGGTCTTTTCTTGCTTTCCCTAACTTTAACTCCCAGTCTTGTCGCACCACTTTCAGCCCCTCTTTTTACGTTCTCTTCCATTCCAACCCTAAAAAAGGAGGAGGAGGAAGCTGACAGCCAAATAGTGCGGCTCAAACGACGGCGCCGCGAGCGCGCGGTCGCCTTCGCGCTTCCGAGAAAACGCGCGAATGAGTGGACCACTGCAGCTTCCGTGCCTATAACGAAAGTGCACAGCGCTCTCCTTACAATGGCGCCACACTGCTCATTACACCCACTCCGAAGGAGGTGGTCGTCGTGGACACAAATGGCGAGCTGCCGCGCGACCACCACCGTGGCGCCACCCAGCCGGAGGAGCGCGCAGGCTTGCCTACTGCATAGTCGCGGGGCCCGAGCGTGCGGTCTGCTCGGCGCGCAGCACTCGGCTCCGTGGCGCGCCGATATATCGACAGCTTCACTCGCCCGCGGCGGCGGCCACGCAGGTCTCCCCCCGCCACCCCTGGTCCCTCTCCTTCTCTGCGGTAGTCGTAAATCGGCGGGCGTCGGTTCTGCCGCTCTGTGCCGAGAAGGCGGAGGGTAGACTCGCTCTAAGTACACACACACACGGCTGCACAAAGAGAGGCAAGGAAGAGGACTATGGGAAGCTACTCGTGGCCTTTTGTCACTTATGGGGATTTTTTTTTTTTTCGGTTCTCGCGAGCAACAGGAGCTGGCTCCTTGCTGTCTCGTTACTGTCGACCCTATAAGGCATGCTGCAATAACAACGGCTAGGTTGCACGGCCCAGCGACAGCAAGTTTACAAACGCGGAAAAGTACGCAGTTCCCGACAGAAGTTCCCCTACTGCAGCCTTTTCCTTTCTCAAAAGCAACAAGCGTTCGCTCCTTGCTTACTGTCACTCCCTGGCGCTATGCGGTTCTAACAACGGTAAGGTTGCGCGACTCTGAGTTCGCAAACGCGGGAGAGTATATACAGTCCTCTGCCTTCTCCCACTGCAGCCAAAGTGCAAGAAAGGTCGTTTTGATTCGGCTCTCGCCGGCGGGTTGTCCTCTTCTGCTTTCTTTCAATTCGTCTCAATAACCAAAATGCAGGAAGAAAATGATAATTTCACTGAAATCTAACTTCCTCTACTAGTTGTTTCCTTGACTCGCCCTCGCGGTAACTTTTGTCGCATTGCTTCTGTCGCAGGAGGTTGCTCTATAAGCCAGCAAACGCCATCGCCGCTGATCCAAGCGGGTATTCTTAAAAAATAAAATTTAAAGATAAATAGCAGAAAAATAAATCGCCTTTTTGTATTGTTCGTTTGACAGTTCGTGTGTTTTTTTTTTTCGGCGACACCAACAACAACAACAATAGTCTATCTTACGCTTCCTACTGCTGCCGGATTCTTGGCCTACTTCCCGAAGCAGGTACGAGCCATAGCTATGTACGACTGATAATCCTATATCAGCAGCAGCATCAAGATCGTCTGCCGGATTTGCATTTGCTTCGCTGCTAATAACTCCATACTTTAATAACTTCGATAACTCCATACTTGTAGACGAGACACGAGGGTAAGCTGATGCAGAGCCGGCTATATCAGAAATCGACGCTATACCTGTTTCCCCACATAACATGCACACACATACCACAGACATAAACATGTCTACAAAAGAGGAAAGAAATAATGATAACGTAGACCGTTTAGCAACAATAACAAGAAACAGCTGCAACTGGCGAAACGTCAGGATGAACCGGCAATATTATGGCATCGGCGCTCAATCAGTATTGGAATCGACAATTGACGTTTTGTTTTCGTTTTCTTTTTTTGATAAATGAACGAATCTTTGTTTACTCTTAAACAAATATCAAGCATTGGTGCGCTTTTTCCGAAGGAGGTCCCATAGAATACGGCTGAAAGGGGACCTCCTCTAAGAAATTAATTATAAGTGGGGATAAATCCAAATGTGGCAACAAAACAGCATTATGTAATTAGTTGTAATAATGGAAACACGTCAAATATACACGAGTAATATACACCATAAGAATATCAACACAGTGTACGATCCAAAAGTGAAACCAAAAGTAAAACCAAAAGTAAACCCAAAACTAAAATAAAATTAAACGACAACAACAAAATATAGCAATGCCGTTTAGGATGATCTCGCACCCCTTCGCGTTCTTCATTGCTTGCTCTTCGTACGACGGCTGTTACGCACTGCGAGGGATTGTTCAAGACTCCGGCGATCAAAGTCGGGTAGGATAAATAAAGCTTGAACGAAAAAGAGAAGTTAAATGGGAAATTCTGGAAATAAAATTAATATTGAAACAACCGCGCTCATAGTTCAATCAGAAAAAAAAAAGACAAGGTATACGAGACTTTATAGTCGATACGCGTAAACGCTGGAGCACAGCATTACGGGGATGCATTATCAAGTCTGTCGCGTTCGTACACGGCCGGGTACAAATACGCCGCAAAACATGTACGAAATAAAGCGCAACGTGACATGCCTCTGTGGGTTTGAGGCCTTATTTTATTTCATAACAAAGGGTGTAGGCACTTAACCCCCAGCCATTGGAATAGTTACACTGCAAGCTGTCGTTCGAATTCAGGGATGAAAAATATCACGTAGGAAAACTTCCAGAGCTCTTAGAAGACAAAATGGGACATGTGGGAAAGATTGAAGCACTTCTAAAGACTGCACACACTCAAAAGTAAGTTTTTAATGTTCAGCTGGCACAAATAAGGTAAAAAATAATATGCTGATATAAAGGACCGACATGCCTATCTTACTGCACATTGGTTTTTCAAGTTCATCGCTGTAAAAAGATGGAGTTCGTCAGTGACTTATATGTTGAAGCTGTACAGGACACTGTTTTGGGTATTTATCCACTACGTACAGTCTCCCAGTGTTTTTTATCTCATACAGAACTAATCTGCGCGGGGTACAAGGCCTTCCCCGATGTGCTTCAATCTGCAGTCACAACAATAGCGATAGCCATTGCCATCGCGGAACAATTAACGAGATAGAGAGGAAACGACATACACAAGCGTTTCACCTTTGTTTCATCCATTTTGTTTTTTTCCCCCATGCTAAGAAGTTTGATCAGAAAATACCAACTAGCCAGATATCTTACATATTGATGTACAGACGGTTCGATGACTGCAAACAACTCGTCCTGTGCGTGCGTTGGTCATCCCTTTAAGATCGGTCTCGACCAGATTCAATTTCTTTCATTCCACAACATCAACGGGATCGCAACTTGCGGCTATCAGATGCGCTGTACGTCAAGTGCATCCACTTCACCGATGGGCCATATTTGAAGATTCGAAGACGGCCCTACAAGCTCTGCACTCAAGCCTGCTTCACGGCCCTCGTGAACGGCTGGTATCCGAAATCGGGTAATCTCAACACCGCGCGGTTGAAAGCGGGCACATAATCAAATTTCGCATTTCAGTGGCTGCCGGATTATTGCGGCGTCAACGAAAGATCCCCTGAAGCAGCGCGTTCCGCACATCAAGTCCTGCGTGTGCCTGTGCCGTTGTCTGATGCAGCGCGGGCAATTTGTTATACTTGCTAGTGGCGGCAATGCATTAGAACATTACAATTCACCGGAGTGCGCGACGAACTCGCAACTGCGCTCCTACGACCTGTCATTGCGCCTTGCACTATCGCCTGATCTGTATGCGTCGCTTTTACGAGCGCGTATATACTGTATCCGCATCGTTGTGATGGACAGCGCCTCGTGCAGCGTTTGTGATTGCGACGAGACCATACCACATATCCTTAAATACTGCACTTTTGACAACGAAATACAGACATTGAGGGCCATTTTAAGCCGTCAGGACGACAGAGCGTTAACAGAAGAAACAAATGGGAACCATGTACTCGGCCGTCATCCGAGCAGAGGGTCACAAACACTGCTGCACTTTGTGAAGACGACTGGGTTCTGCGACCACCTTTGATTGCGTGGTGAACAGTCTCTCTCTCTCTCTCTCTCTCTCTCTCTCTACGTGCGTGCGTGTGTGTGCAACTTAAGAAATGGCATGCACTGGAAATAAATCGAGATTTCTCTTCGTATATATAAAGTGATAAAGGGTAGACGTAGATATAATAAACGTTATAGTAAACGTAATAATTCTATAAGAATTGAGGATGCATACTCATTGCATGTTTTTTTTTTTGTATTTTTATCGCGCAATCATGTGCAATTTTCTGCGCAGGGTCCTGCGCAGGAACATTCTTCTTCTTTCTGGGGTTTTACGTGCCATGCAAAACCAGTTCTGATTATGAGGCACGCCGTAGTGGAGGGCTCCGGGTTAATTTTGACCACCTGGGGTTCTTGAACGTGCACTACAAAGCAAGCACATGGGCGTTTTTGCATTTCGCCTCCATCGAAATGCGGCCGCCGCGACCGGGATTCGATCCCGCGATCTCGTGCTCAGCAGCAACGCCTTATCTGACTGAGCCACCGCGGCGGGTCTGCGCAGGAACATTACGCAGGGTCCTGATGGTTCAGTGTGGAAGAGGTGGCTCTTCGGAAAATGGTTTTGCAACACGTAAAATTTATTTCGTCGTGTCCACCTCCGTTTAGCCAACCAGCGCGCATTGCCAACTAATAGGTCAAAAACTGTGTATGTGGCCCTGCTGTTCCGCTGTAGCTTTCGTGCTTTCGTGGCACCCGCTGCTTCCGTGGCCGGGCTATAGCAGCAGAAGACCTGGAAGCTATACAAGCCACTACGTCACGCTAGTAGGCCTATGCTGCCATTGAAAAGCACACCGTGACGGAAGCACACATGAGCGCGGTAAGCGCATACAGTATAGCTTTTCGCTTGCTGCCTCTCTCCATGGAACGTGCGGTATATCCTTCAAGTGTGACGTCACGGCTCCGCGGACTTCGTGACGCTATGAGGTGATGGTTCTGGCCCGAACGCTGGAGGAGAGGAAAGAGGGGAGGAAAGGGGTGAATGAGAGGGAGAGAGAAAAAACAATCGAACAACCGGCGCCTGCGTACTGCGCGCGAAATGAAAGAGAAACGCAGGCACGATGCTGGTGCGAAAGCGGGTCGATGGAGTCGTTCGCAGGGTTGACTACTGCGTTGCCGGGGGGGGGGGTACCGGTCGTCCAATGGGAGGCTCCGACTCCGCCTCAAGACCTCGAGCCTGGCGGTGGGCGCAGCCCACCCCGCCGGACCGGGCTTAACGACGATGCGAGCAGTGCGCCGTGAAAGGACGCTCCGTGGGGGAGAGGAGAAACAATGAACTCTAAAGGGGAACGATGTGCGCCCAAAGGCGGAGGGAACGCAGCTCAATGACGACATGGTCAACGAGCAAGCGGAAGAGGTGGCTCTTCGGAAAATGGTTCGCGTGTAGATAAATGGAGCGACGTGCTCAGCGTAGCGCAGCCGAGTAATGGTCGTATACGAATGCAAAGGATGGGCCTCGCCGGCCCAAGTGCAGCATTCAGAACGCCTGCTACTGGACTCCATCGAGGTTCGGAACTATAGAAGTATGCGCGGAAATGAATTCGTGCTATCTCATTTCTGTTACTCGTGGTAAATGCATACTCTGCAGATGATGCTTTGCAATGACATAATGTACAATCTAGTGGTATTATTATACGTAGAGTGTCTCGTCGGTGGCTTCCGTCTCCTTTTAGCGGGCCAAGGGAATAAAACGGTAACTATGTAGGACGAGGTAAACAATGCCCATCACCTATGCGGAATATGCTGTCGTCAAGTTCCGTCTTTATTGCCTTTCCCAATTAAGTGCAAGGGATGCGCTGGCAAAATGACCCTCAGGATGTGGCGCTCTGGTCTTTGCGTTACGTTTACATGCTTCCTTCAATGCGTCTGTTATATGTGCTTGCCTTACGCTAATGTGGTTTTTGATTTTATGCCGAAACCCGCATGCGGCGGAGGCTGTGTGGCTATGTCGTTCTGCTTGTCTACTCAGCAAAACAGGAGCCAGCGCATACCCAGTGGTACGTGTTGTCCGGATATGTCCACAAACATAGTCGGCGAGGAAACAACGACGAACGCCCAAACCATGGCGAAGACGCAAAGAAAGCTTGGCTTTAAAAACGCGCCTGTATACACAGTTAGATTCAGGTGTCCGTCGAAGAACTCCAGGTGGTCAAAATTAATGCTACGACGGCGTCCCTCATAGCCCACTGTGTAGTTTGGAGGCGTTAAACTTCACATTTGTTTAAATTGCACGCAGAGGTCGTGTCCCTTGGTTACAAAGGATTTGGCTGCCACTCGTTGGCAATCAGCAATCGGTTGAAAGTATTGTGGAGTTTCCATCACTAAAGGAGCTCGCATCCCGTAATTTTATTTCAGTGAACACGCCGAGCGGAGCACTCGCTCGCAGAGAAGCGTTTGAGAGGAGCAGTCCGCAGAGAGAGCCTCATCCGTCACGTGTGCGTAGTCTCGATGAATTAGAAACAAAAGTAAAGAAAGCTAAAAATACGCGAAATGCGCGCTTGGTCCTCGCTCGTAGGCGGCGGCCGCAGCATCGCGCCTACCGTTGCGCCAGCGCAGTAATGGCGAGCAGTAGTAGAGGCCGTTTCAGCGCCGAAGCTATACGCATGCCGCGTGTTTGTTTGGCCGGGCGCAGGAAGCCGCACCGCCGCTGGCAGAGTTCCCAGACTGCCGCCGCAGTCTTCTCCTTGCGGCGGCGCGCGACGAATCGGCCGCGAAATGTGGTGGCCGCACGCTGCCGTCGTAAAGTGCGCCTCGGAACACTCGCCGCTCCACGCTGCTCCCGAAGTTGTAACGTCCACGTGCTCGTATACGTACGCTCTAAACTTATCGCACTCTTTCTTTCATTCTTTCTTTCTTTCCCTTACAGCCGAGTGGGAGTTACACAACGGTTTTCGTGCGGCTGCGGCAACGTGCGGTGATGTGGTCGGTATCGAGGAGGCGCAAGCGCACTGCGGAGTGGTGGCCCAGTGAAGTGGCGCAGCGTACTGGAACATGCGTCGGATATAGCGATGAGCATATAAGTGCTAAGCTGGGGTATAGTGAATCATTTGAAGAGAGTTCGGTAAAGCGTAGCGTCTGTGCTTAATGTAGCGCAGCATCGTGAAAAAAAAAATTATAAAATTTAGAGCCTTTCCACTACTGTGAAGATGGAAGCCAGCGAAGTTGTGGCTATGGTGGGTTTGCTATAGTGAATATTGCTATAGTGAATTTTTATATTATCATTATTGACTATATTGAGCGTCTCCGACATGTTCGTCAAAGAGCATGGACCCCGGCGCCTTGTTTTCTCCCGGTGCGATGGCCAAGTAATGCGTATGCTGCGCCAAGTACGCCCCATCGTCATAGACTAGCGTATGAGCCACAGCGTTCATAGCCGCGGCACACTGCACGGCATCGTCAGGATCCTGACGAAGATGTGGTTAAACGAGCGTCCGTACCGTAGCGAGTCCAAAGGGCAACTGCTGATAATAGCGCTAGCGCGATCTCTACGCGTCACGAGTAGAGCACTGCACGGGCCTTATTTTTCGGCCCAAGCCCGGCCCGGGCCCGCTTTACGAGGCCCGAGCCCAGCCCGGGCCCGTAATACAAAGCCCGAGCCCGGCCCGGGCCCGGGCGTACATGACCGAGACCAGCCCGGGCCCGGCCCGGGCCCGTGGTTCCAAGCCCGGGCCCGACCCGGGCCCGACCCGGGCCCGTGTAACTGAGCCCGGGCCCGGCCCGGGCCCGGGCGTTCATTACTAAGCTTAGCTAGGGCCCGCGTGTGCATGACCAGGCCCGGCCTGTAATAAAAAAAAAATCTTTTTTTTTTCTTTTTCTTTTTTTTTTTTTACGTACAGATTGTGACGTATCTGTCAGCCTCACCTTCTAGAGGTTTAATAAGCTGCAGTATATAAGCAATAAAGGCCGAAATCTTTGTTTCTCCCACGGGAACATCAGTAATCCGGCCCATTGCCTGTGCTACTATTTTTCTGGTGGTGCGCATGCACTTACCTTGATTTGTACGATATAGTTCTATGATGTCATTTAGCATGCAAATATACAGGGCGTTTCATTTTAGCTGAACCAAATTTTTAAAGGTTGCCTGTGGCAGATAGTGCAATTATAATCCTTGATCTAAACTACTCGATGAGGTGGCCATTATTTCCACGAGAAATCAAAACGCCTAATTGAAGAATTAACATTATTATGCTAATTAACATTTTCATTAATTATTTTATGGCACATCTTTCAATCTACGAATTATAGCAGCCGAGTTCGCAAGGCATATCCACCTGGAACGAATTCTCAGGACCTAAACCAGTTTCGAGATAATAATTTTCAAAGTGTCCGACGAAATCAATCGAATCAAATCAATTTATTGTCCAGTTTACATGCTGGACGGTCATTTTTGACTAAAAGCTACATATGTAGCTGGGCACGCCATGTAATCCGTAGGAAGGATAACCGGTGGACCATTAGGCTTACAGAATGGATACCTAGAGAAGGAAGCGCAGTCGAGGTAGGCAGAAAACCAGATGGGATGATGAAGTTAGGAAATTTGCAGGCGCAAGTTGAAAACAGCTAGCGGAAGACAGGGGTAAGTGGAGATCACAGGGAGAGGCCTTCGTCCTGCAGTGGACATGAATAGGCTGATGATGATGATGATGTAGCTTGACGTGACCCAAAAGACCAGGTAAGGCAATAGTACAGCAAACATATTGCACACATGCACAATAATTCACATATATTTCCAGCTCTCGCTGGAATTCCTCATATACGAAATAGCTATGAACGGAAAGACAAAGAATATTTGCGTCACGGCGAGTTAACAGAATTGGAAAAACTAATCACGCGAAATAACTTTTTAATTAATTATTTTACGGCACATCTTTCAATCTACGAATTATAGCCGCTGAGTTCACAAGGCGTATCCACTTCGAACGAATTCAAGGCGTATCCACTTCGAACGAATTCTCAGGTCTGAACCAGTTTCGATATACTAACTTTCAAAGTGTCCGACGAAATGCATGGGCGTTCCAGTTAACCTTTTGAGGAAAACGCTGTTTTATGCATTGAAGCACACAAGTAACTGGCCTTAGCGCTAAAATATAGCCATAGTATTAAAACTGGTAATAGTGCGATCGCAAAAGCGGTAACATGGAAATGGTTTCAGGAGTGGTTCTTTGTATAATTTATTTTTCCTTACGCGGAAAAAATGTTCGTTTTTGCGGAAAAGAAAAAAAAAAAATTTGCGTAGCTTGCACTGGCGGCGCAATGCTAAAGAGACAGCAGAGATGATGGGCACCTAGCTAGTCCTGGCTTCTGGGCTAGGCTAAGCACTACCAAGTCATCCCCAGCATTTCCCGGAGTTGATTTATTATTGATTGCTTATCGATTAGCTATTGATTGGCTATCAATTGTCTATTGCAAGATATTGGCCACGTATTTGGGATACGTTAAGCACTACCAACTTATCCGAATTTATTGATTATTGATCAATTATCGATTAGCTATGATTGGCTGTCGATTGGCTATCGTAAGGTATTGGCCACGTATTTGGGCTAGGCTAAAGTCATCCCCAGCATTTTCGAGAATTTATTGATTATTGATCGATTATCGACTAGCTATTGATTGGCTATCAATTTCCTGTCGATATGCATTAGTCCCCACCATTCTTAGCTAGACTTAACCAGGCTCAGCTTCGCTAGTTCACAGGTGTATGTGCTATTGCGCTTGGACCCTTTCTGCACTGCTGCCAGGATCGGCCGACATTTTTGGATTCAGCGGACACATTAGACCCGGCTGAAACACCTCCGCTGTTAAAAATGAGAACTCCATCTGTTTTACTATTTTCTTTGATAAGATATAGTCATCTGATAAGATATACAGTCAAGAGAGCGGTGTGGATCTGAGAACAAACGGGGATAACCGATATTCTAGTTGACATTAAGCAGAAAAAATGGAGCTGGGCCGGCCATGTAATGCGCAGGATGGATAACCGTTGGACCATTAGAGCTACAGAATGGATACCAAGAGAGGGAAGCGCAGTCCAGGACGGCAGGAAAACTAGGTGGGGTGATGAAGTTAGGAAATTCGCAGGCGGAAATTGGAATCAGCTAGCGCAAGACAGGGTGTTAATTGGAGATCGCAGGGAGAGGCCTTCGTCCTGCAGTGGACATAAATATAGGCTGATGATGATGATGACAGTCATCGTTGCACGTGTCACTTTAGCTTGGCACAGAATGCATTGAAACATGCAATGCATAACGGTCGCGTGTGTTCGAAGGCCTAATTAGGCCCTTCATGAGCGGGCCCGAGTCTGGCCCGGGCCCGTAGCTTCAAGCCCGAGCCCCGGCCCGGGCCAGCGGCCCAAGCCCGAGGCCCGGACCGGGCCCGGGCTTTAACGCGGCGTTAAGA